>NW_009934100.1:27839-52496 GCF_000696875.1 Nestor notabilis | reverse complement strand
ATATTTAAAAAAAAGAGGATAACTACAGGTAACAGTGTGTTCCTCCTAACTTCAAATGGCAGAACTTCCATAGACTAAAATGATCCTCTTTATACCTTGCACTGAAAGAGGCCACTATAAAAGACTGCAAGTATATCATTCTCCCACACTCACTGATTTGGTGCCCTCAGAGGAGCTATAATCTGCTGGGTACAATTGCTCTTAATGCTGTTATCACTCTGAAGAGTTGAACTGTGAACTTGATTTTGCAGATCATGGCAGAAAATGGATGGAAAGTACCTACATAAAGAGAGATGATAGACTCATCCCTCCATGCTGCTTCTGTATTGTCACTCTAACACTCATTTCAGCACTGTCCTACAAAATACTGAAGATGGTTTCCAGTTTGAATCAACTTCTGTGACCAAAAGTGTGCTTGATATATTCTTACACTTAAGAGAGGCTGTTGTCTCCCCCATCCGAGGTCACAGTCTTTAGAGGGCTCCAGGATCCCAAGCACCAAAGAAATACCATACAGTAGTCTACCTGCCTAATTAAAAATCCAGCATATTTTCATTTCCAGTATATACCACAACACTTAATTAGCCTCTAGAACTTTACAGTCTTATAGTACCTAAATGAAATCAAGAATTTAGCAATTTTCAGAAACCTGGGCTTGTGTGGGCCACAAAAGGGGTTTTGGGTTGACTTGGTAAGCAGCGTCCCAGCACCAAGAAGGGGTTGCTGAGAGTACGGACCCAGTCTCTGTATCAGGTACATAAGGGCAGAAAAAGAAGCAACAGTTTCTATCTGCCTCAATAGCCACTAGTACTATCCACTCCCAGACAGGACACAGGCGAGGGAATTTCAGTCTTACAGTGATATAATTGTTTTATTAGGCAGATGGAAGAAACCCCAGGGTGAAAAAGCAAATATTGCTGACCAAACTGCTCCCATGTCATTTTTCAACCAACTGGATAATTTCCAGTTGGCACAGATTTTGTTTAGACACAAGAACTGGAAAATAGACTAATCCTATCTTACAGCTAAAAACAGCACTGCTCTTCATCAAAATAGTTTTCATTTCCTGATGTGGAAAATGTATCAGTAACAGCATGATATTAAAAAGATACTGGACTGGTGTTATGAAACTGAAGCCGCTCATCATAGAAGCTCGTATCCAGAGCAAAAGGTAAGGAGGCAACAAGCCCAGTGATGGACGAGCAGAGTGGTAACCGAATGAATTTTTACTCATTTTATGAACAAAAAGCAAAAAAGTAGGGCATATAAGAATAATTAGTACCCCACAGAGTCCAGTTTCTTGCCCTGTGGCACTGTTTCACACTGCCTCTGTGTCGAAGAATGGTGTGTGCCTTGCGAATGCCATGATGTAAGTCTATAATGTGTCTATCTGCAGTGTTGGAGGCAAATGTGTAGAGCCTGGCTTTGAGGTCAATGAGATTTCAAACCACTGAAGTTTGGTGCAAATAGATTCTAAGTGACATGAAAAGACATGGGAATATTGATTTTAAAGGAACTAGTCAGCCAAAATAATAGAATCACAGAATAGCTTGTGTTGGAAATACTTTCATGATCATCCAGTTCCAACCCTCTGCCATGGGCAGGGACACCTTCCACTAGACCAAGTTGCTCCAGGCCTTGAACACTGATGGAGCATCCACAGCTTCTCTGGGCAATCTGTGCCAGGGCCTCACCACCCTCATGGTAAAAAACTTCCTTATCTCTAATATAAATCTACTTAAATCTAAAATGACTCTAAGGGATACTCAAATCAGAAACACAGTAGATATGGACTTCTTTTATATATAAATTTTAAATTTGATGAAAAACATTTAGCGAAGAAGAATTCAAAAGAGGTTGAAAGCAAGGGTACCTTCCTATAGATAAGTGGTCTCAAAATATAGTCATTCAATATATACCAATCTGCAGCTATTATCAGCCACATACTTAATTTTAGACACTGGTGCACCTTCCTATTAATTATCATTTTGCCACACTTACACCAATTACTTATTCTCATAGAAAAGCCTCCTTATCCAAGACATTTTCTTTATAAAATTTTAATGTCCATTTGCTCTGCTTCTGTTACAGTATAAAACTATATAAACTATAAAACAACATAATACAGTTAAAGCTTTAGCAGAAATTTTAGCAAACACTGATCCAATGACATAAAAAAAATCTGTATTATTGTTTCCACATTGAGTACTCTCCTGTTTCGGGACTGCCACTCTATGTCAAGCAAAATTTTTTATTCAGCAACACTTAGTGATACCAAGCTCCTTCCACTACCCCAAGAAACATCACTACTTTGGGAGTTAAAGTTGTAGGCAGGTAGCTTAAATCACTACAGTTTTATCAGTGGTTTCAGTCTAGTTATCTGCTACAAAAGCAAGAAATAGATACCCGAGCATCTTCCCTCCTTATTCATTTATTTAAAGAATTCAGATAAAAATGCATCAGCTTCCCAAACCTCTAAAACTTTAAGTACGCCAATAATTTACTGCTAGCATAAGCGGCATACTTAATACTGTTATGGCCCAGCATTTGGCATTGTTCCCAGCTGTTGTGATTAATAGGAATTTTGTTGAGTTCAATGATTCTCTGATTATGGTTCAAGGACTAGCAGTCGCCTGCAGAAAGCTACCTGGTCGCACAGCCCTGGAATTCCTCTAATATAATCAGCTGTTTCTAAAGATAAAGGTACTATGGTTCACACTTCAGTGGTTTTCTTCTTAGGATGTGTAAACAAGACAGCAACATGAAATTTCATTTTTAGACAAAAAACATGCATCTGTAAAGTCTAACCAGCCTCAAGAGACAAACGGCACGCCTGCAATGGCCAGCTTACTTAAACTGACCCACAGCCACATTAGCACAGAACCCAAACCAAGAAACCACCACTCAACAGAATTAATGTGCCCAAGAAACCACGATATCCACAACTTGAGAGCTTTCAGTCAGCTTGACACAGAGTCAAAAAGTACCTGCCTCTTGCAAATCACTATCCAAGCACCAAGTGGGACAGGAGTTTTATTCCACAAACCCAGGCTATGTAATAACTTCAAGAAGCATAATAACCCTCCCACCAGCAGTAACTAGCTATAACGGGAGAGTGTAAGCGCTGTAATGGCACCATCAAAGCACTGCCATCCTGACCTCATTGCTAAGCTTCTGAGGTTCTTGCAGCTTTGCTATGCTCTCTCCAGTTGTCTGCATTTGCTTTAGAGCACACTGAAAACTAGCTACGGTAGCCCAGCATCAATGGATCAAAAGGAGAGAAAAGTGAAATGCTCTGTCTTCCATATGTTTGGAAGCCATAGGTAGAGAACCATATCCTGGGCTGCATCAAAAGCAGCAGGTCAAGGGAGGTGATTCTCCCCCTCTACTCCGGCTTCATGAGGCCCCACCTGCAGTACTGCATCCAGCTCTGTGGGCCTCAGCACAAGAAGGACATGTACCTATTGGAGCGAGCCCAGAGGAGGCCAAGAAGATGATCAGTGGGTTGGAACTTCCAAAGTACTTACAAACTTATTCCCAAAATTCAAGTTAGATAAAAGTATCTGTAATTATCCAGACCCTTCTTCCCCTCCTCCATTCAAACAGAAATGCTATTTCTTTCTATCAGCAGTCTCTCTGTAACCTATGAATTCTCAAAGATAATTTCCAATGGTAGCAAGATTATTCCAACTGTATCATAGAATCATAGAATAGTTTGGGTTGGAAAGGACCTAAAGATCATCTAGTTCCAACCCCCCTGCCATGAGCAGGGACACCACACACTAAACTATGTCGCCCAAGGCTCTGTCCAGCCTGGCCTTGAACACCTTCAGGGTCGGAGTGTATCCTAAAGCATTCTTCTTTAGATTTGATCAGGTCTTGTACACTTGAGTAACTGTCTTACCTCTGTATTTTTAGCAGTTTATCTCTGCTCTGGCCACTACTAAGGTTGGGTTTTTTCTATTAATTTAGCTGATTATTTGTCAAGCACTTTGTATAACACGCTGTTCATTATGCATCTTGCTTTTAATGGATTTACACATTGTTTTCCTCTTCTTATGCATCACCAGACTTTCTTTGCTCCTATTTAAAACCTCAGCTAATTGAAATCAATTTTGTAATTTTGCACACTTGGTTTTCACTTTATATATAAATCCTTAAACTGCTATAAAGCAAAAGATGTATCTGATCTAGTCACAACAATCTTTTAACGTACGTCCTGTCTGTCCTTTGCATCAGGACAGATAATCTCCATTATGCATTCAAAAGTGCCTCCTTAACTGCTAATTCCCATGCACTCCTCAATCTCAGATAATCTTCTTAGGAGACACTATTTACCAGCTTTATCAAGTTGCTGAAAATGACTTTTTAAAACACAATTTTCCTTGTTCATCTGATCTCAGACTCTCTTCATTTCAAAACCTTACTTCAAAATAACTTTCACCAAAAGTACTTGACATTACTAATTCTTTTCTTAAATGCCAAGATCAAAATCAAAAATCAAATACAAATTACCTACCTCCACTTGCTGAAAGGAGCATGCCCAGAACAATTTCATAATTTAATATATCATGTCTTACTGTATCCCTTCCTATTTGGATACTTCCAACAATTTAGAAATTATTGTTTTTATTTCTAGTATTATCTACCACACTGGACAAAAACAACAAGGGAAAAAACACAATTCCTTCTTGCATTCTTGGAGGATCAAGCTGAAAGGAAGACAGAGAAGGTCATGATTCTATGATAAGGTAGAAATGAGGGTTTAAAAAATATTTTCTATCCTACACATGCACATGCAGCTGAGTCTAGCCACATTCATTCACTTAATTCCTTGTAAGACATACTACAGCAAAAAGTTTTGAGGAGGAAGCTGAGAACAGCAGCAACCCACAGTAACAGCTGACAAAGGGATTTTGTTACATGGAGGAGGAATGGAAGCCTGTGGAAGATGCTTTCAGGACAGCAGAAAGCTTTCAAGATTAATGTACCTAAGGTTTCAATGATGCTAACACCTGCTTGGTGAAAGCTTTGTCACAAAGTCCTCCTTTTTTTGACCATCACTGGGTTTTGTCAGCATCTTGTGTCAGCTTCTGCTCTCAAAGTCCTTAAATCATCCCACTGCACCACGAGAAGTTGAAGTCATCTGTTCTTACCTTGGTCTTCCATCAATCATATTTGTTTTCACCAATTCCCCCTCCATCCTAACTTCTCAGCACCTGCCACCACTCAATCAGAAGGCCTGCCACAACCCACCTCCCTGCTCCAGACTCCACTAGAGTCTTCTCCATTCTTGGTCTTGCACCACAGAGGCACTTCTGATGGGGAAAATAAAAAGCCCTATCATCAGACTGACTTCCCTCCTCTGAACCCCTTCCTCATTTCAATCACCTTTTTTAATGACCAACTGCTTTGCTCCTTCCTCAGGTTAAAACCACAGCTCAGAGAACTTCCACCTATGACCTGCTCCTTAAAGATACTTGGTTCTGTTAATGTTCCTCTTTGTGGGAGAAAGGCCATTTCTGATGGTGGGTTGAGTTTGGGTTTTTGATTGTTTTGTTGGGTTTTTGTATGAGCACAAGCAAATGAAATAATAATGTCCCAAACAAAACACACACACAAACCAACAAAACAGGACCCATGTCAAACCAACAGCTACAGAGAAGTGGTGGCTAAAACACATTTCCAGGTACAGTTCTAGCTATTTAGGCAATTCTTATTAGTATTCTTACTGGTTTTCTCTGAGAAACATGGAAAAGTAACCAATACTGAATGCTCCCAGGTAAGAGAATACACAGCAAAGGATGATGAATACCTGAGGCTAGTAAACTTGGAATAAGACTTACACAGCAAATGAAACAATCAATCTTATCTCCTCCATAACTGGAATTTAATTTCATGCAGTTCTTTCACCACAGTTTGTTCATCTGCCTGCACACCAGCACATCTACCTACATGAATAAAAGAACAAATGAGATTTATGCAAGGTTACCACTTCTCCGGCCATGGGTATAACATAGCAGAACTCACCAGCTTAATTCAGCTGTTTGAGTGCCTCCACCTTTTATGGCCAGCATATCAAGATTACTCACCACAATATACAAAGGAGACAGATACCTCTACAAGTGACAAATCGAGCTGAAGAAATTACTGCATACAGCTGCCTGCTGATCCTGCTCTCAGCACAATAGGTTCACTGTGTTTCTCAGCTCAGTGATTGTTATTTCAACAGATGGGACTAGCTGGTGCTGCAAAACTGGAAGCTCTTCCATACTGCAGTACATTTCTCCTGCCAAATACGAAGTCATGCTGAAAGAGAAAGTCCATCTCTCCATCCAATGCTGTCAGAATCTGAAAGGTAGCAAGGCTGGACTAATTTCAACCCCCCTCTCCCCTTCCCAAACCAGACAGCAATAAGCAAAGCTTCTTGCTGTCTGGCAAATGTCTAGAGCTCAAACAGCATTTAAGATTGAACATCTACAGAACCTCATATGTTCTAATCCACTTTTCTAATCAGAAAACTTACTTCCTGGTTCCTTAGTTTTCTATTTGCAAATGAGAACACTTGGAACTTTCTGTGTATAACACCACTTTGAAGTTTTCCAGCAACTCTGGGAGTACAGAACAGACAGACTGCATAGAGATGCTCCTGTACGCCCCCCAGCTCTGCAGTCTGCTGCACAGAGGTCCCACAAGGACAATGGGGCTGTTGACTCTTTCACAGCTGCAACAACAAAAGGCTTCTCCTTGATTCAGCACCAGCAGAAATTCCAAATGGGGGCAGTTAAATGCATCACGCGAACAGCGATGCTGCAAGAAGATGACCTGTGCTTTCAGGAATTAACATGAACAAAGCAGAAATCAGCCTGAGTTTTAGATGGGAAGCACAGGCTGGAAACAAACTCAGTGGCTGCATGTGCATTTTAGAAGTGCTGTCAAGGGGGGGGGGGGTGCTGAAAGAAGTTTATATTTGGCCAGAAAAAACCTGCATGTATAATATCCTATACTGAGGGCAGCTAAGCTGTTATAGAATCATAGAATAGTTAGGGTTGGAAAGGACCTTAAGATCATCTAGTTCCAGCTCCCCTTCAGATATTGGAAGCAGCAACCGAGGCTCATCTCTATGATCTACACCAAACAAGAGTCATGACTCAACACTGGGAAGTCAATAAATACAGTTACTTTAAGGAGGTTAGACAATAGAGTCTCAGAAGTCTCCCATAGGGAAAATTTTCATTCTTTTGGCATTTAGAAGAGGGTGCATATTGACAGCCATGTCAATGGGGAAAATTTCAGAAGTCCATGCACAGAGTCCTGGCACCACTATAAATATGTGGAAGGAAAACACAGAATCCTGCAGCAACTGAGCACTGACTAAAGGCTGAGCTCGGCAAGTTTCTGGACCTCAGCAGCTTGCGTGTTAGCCAAGGGTTTGATAAACTGCGGCACTCTTCTTGTTCAGCATCTCTTCACCGAGGAAGAATTCACTGCTCCAGATTACCCTGTCATGGTTGTTTGCATTCTAGCATATGATCAGATACTATCTTCCAAAGCAAATATGCTGGTTAGAACACGAACAATCAAAACTAAGTACATTATTTAATGCTTTTGGCAGATTCACTCCTAGAAAATATTAAAGAACTGTCCAATCACAGTGCATAGCCATTAGTCTATGTGCAAAATAATGTATTAAAGAGATATACATATAATAAGGTTGGTGCAGAACCCTGCCTCAAAACCTGAAACTTCTCCTGGTATCAAAGCTTAGATCATGCTATGAAGCAGCAAACAGTATCAGCAAACCTGGAGACAAGACGCTGCACATACACATTACCTGCAGAGATGAAGGAAACTAGTCACTATAGACATGAAAACAACGTGTCTCTGAAAAGCTTTTTACGAGAAAAACAACGAAGAACTTGTGTATTTCACCTCTCCAGGATTTTCTGGGAATTCTAACCAAAATAATTATCTAAACCAATCAGTATCACACTTGCATGTGTATTAAAAGTACCTCAGTCTATAGGTGTACTGATTAATTTCTCAAATCCGATGAAGAAAATCATCATTTCTGCATTGCTCCTTTCATAGGCTGGGCCACTTATCAGTATAATTGCAAGCTCCCTCTTACCTTATTACCTGCCTTGGATTAATGTTGCATGTTCTAGCAATGCACTCTAGCTGTTACTTATTTTCATTTGATGACAAATTGCTTATTATCTTGTTATCCTTATGAAAAGGAAATATCTTCATGTGACTTCCAACAGAAAGAAGGATAAAAAAGAATATAAAAACCTCTGACTTGTTCTGCTGCTCACTCTGTCAGTATTAAAAGGGTGAAGAATGAGAAACAGAAAGCATGCCATATTCACAGGTGTGTAAGCACCTGCAGCTGCAACTGACCTCCAGTGATACAGCAGCATTCCCTTCTTCTGAATCAAGAAAAAAGCAAATACAAATCACTGAAGGTAAAAAAAGCAAATACAAATCACTGGAGGTTAAAAAGGCAAATACAAATAACCGAAGGTAAGCTTAAAGGGCACACCACGACCCTTAGAAGTCTTACCATTTTATCACTTCTTCTTTGGAAATTTCTTAAGGAGTTCACTTGTCTTCACAGGGGGCTGTTAGAAGGACAAAGCCCAGCCTATTTCTGTTACACTGGTAACCAGCAGTGCCTTAGTCTGCAGCAGCACTGGCTTCATGAGCCCCAGGTTTGCTAGCTCAGAGGCTCTGGGCACTGACAGTGAAGTCGTGCAGCAGGGGCTATGAGCTAGAAACAGCACTACATCTTCTAGGAAGCTTTGAAGAACAGAGAGAACAGGGCTACCATGATACTGAAAGCAGAAAGTATCTCTCTGGACATATACCTGCTAATTTAGGTGCTAAATATCTCTGATGCTTTTGAAATATTTTTTCATATTTATAACATACCAACTACTGTGATATATATATAAAAATGGAGAAATTACAAACCTCTTAAAGGTGACATCTTTTATCTTTCCAACACCCTTATTTTACATCAGCTGTATCAGTATTACAGCTTTGTGGACACTATAAAATGAGGTTGTAATCTGCTCTCTGCCCAACCTGTAGCTTGAGAAATACCATTTCTCAACCAGAACTACTGGATCGTGAAGATTTCACAGATGCAACATTATCTGCAAATAGAAAGAACTATCAAGTGCAGGAAATACTAACAGAACTTTTAAAGCAGTCCTTTCAAGCCATCAGGGTATTTCTTGTACTCATGCTGCTGTTTTGTTTCCTCCTTATGCCCCCAGTCTGTGGAGTCTTATGTGCAACAGTCTTCCCACAATCAAGCTCATGTGACTAAGGAGAAGAATTTGAAGAAAAGAAACCCCGAAACTTTCCCAGCAAGTAATGGTTTCTGCCACTGGGCAGCTGGCAGTATCCAGAGGGGCAGCAACTCTCCTCCAGCTTGCTTCACTTGACTGATTTTAGAGCACTTGAACTTTAAACCTCAGAACATCTTTGTGAATGAGCCACTTTCACAAATTGGAGAATTTTATAAGTGGAGAGCAAAACCCTCAAGAACCTAGCATGCTTTTGCCCTCTAGACTCAGAAGTTTAGATGCAGTATCAGCCTGTTAAACCTCTCAAAGACAACTGCAGGGCAATGACTGATCTCCAAACCATTCATCCCAAACAGCTAGCATTAGCACTGTGCTCACTGGAGCGTCTGAAATGAATAATGAGTTTACAGATTGACAGACATCCCACTCCAACTGGGATTAATCCTCCAAAGCAATACGGTCAACACAGTGAAACTATTTCTCCTATTGCCTTTTGCTGCCTGGCTCATGTCTACATTGTTTTTTCCCCTGCATTAAGATAATGGTCCTATCCACATTATATTACTCTCTTCAGATACAAATTCAATTGGCCTGGATCATAAATATTTCTTCTCTGTTACAGTAGTGCCTTGTTGCCCCAGTCATAACTTGAAGCCAAGTGGAACAGTGCATATGAACGTAACTGAAGAGAGAACACAAATTATGAATAATATATGACTATCTTGCTTAGAGTAAGAAGTATGAGTTTAAATTCTCTTCCACTGTTTCAGTGATGTCTATAATTTCTCTACTAGTACTAAACAAGATATTCATTAATTGATTGCTTATGTAACAAAGATCATTACACAGAATTATCACCTAAAGGCACTGACAGAAGAATTGTAATTATCCAGGTGAACTTCAAAGCAGAACTGCACTTTCTGAGTTCTATGGTTACCTTCTCACCTCTGCTAGTTCCTGATACACAGGCCTGGTACAGTTAGTAGCATGTTGATTAGCCTGACCCAATTTTGAGATTATAAAAGACAATTCAAAGCAGCAGTTGATCAAAACCAAAAGGCCTGTTGGATGAATTCATGGATGGTAAACCAACAGCGTCAGTGTTGCAGGCCAGCTGCCAGTTTCAGGGCATCCAAACAAGCCTCTGTTTGTTGAAAGGATGAGCCATTCCCAATGCTGAAACTAAAAAGCTTTGCCTTCAGTACTAAGTAATCGCTCCCCTGTTCCACAGGCCAAATGGAAAAAAAAAAAAGTATTTCCGAGCTGTCTGCCAGATGCTAAGAGCCTACAGAATAAGGTCACTTCCACAGGAGGAAAAGCAGCGATAAGACAAGCCGCTCCCTCTGCCCCAAGCCCTACGCCAAGCAGCAGCAGGTCTTACCTCTCTGTGTGAGAATTCCCCAGCACTGAAGGGCCATGGCTCTTGAGAAGCAGCAACTACAAGGAGTGACCATTGCCACACGCTGCAAGAGCTCCTGCTCCACAGCCCCAACACAAACCCTGCTCTTCCAGCACAGGCCTGCCAAATGGGGAAGCTCTTCTCCAGCCTCCAGCCACCCACCACAAGTAGGACAACGGTGGCTCAGTACAGCCAGCATCCTTCTCCGGAGCCTCACTTCAGTTTTAAACCTAAATCGAAATGAAAGCCAGCTATGCTGCAGGCAAACCTAAACCACAATCCTTGCTGACATTAGAGAAGTACTTCACAGGACTAATAGCTCATTTTAGGAAATCTCACCAAGCACCATATGTATCATGAAATCTTTAAAATGTATGTTCTACCACTGTAGGAACATTTCCTTTGCACAGCCAGAAGGTTCCCTAAAAAAGAAAAACCAACCAACTTTCCCCTACATGAAAAGATCTATAGCAGAAGAAAACTGGAAGGACAGTAGCCTAGACTTCAGTTTTAAGAACTACTTATGCCTCCCAGCTGGACTGCAGAAGGGCTGGGCAGAGCACTACTCACAGAATCACAGAATAGTTAGGGTTGGGAAGGATCTCAGGATATCTAGTTCCAACCCCCTGCCATGGGCAGGGATGCCTCACACTAGACCATGTTGCCCAAGTCTCATGGGTGAACAGGGGAAGGGGAGATGGCAGGATTGCTGTGCTTGCTTTTGCTTTTTTTACCAGCTTCCACATCCATCTCTTCTCAGAAACAGCCTCCTTCCTCTTTAAACTGAAAGCCTGATGTTCCCCCATCCTATCAAAGTCAACATAAACATTTTCATATTGACTGTGACCATTCTGTCAACAAAAAGCCAACACCTTGACGTGACGCCCTTCTGCAGTCAAATAAAACAATTGTATTTTGCTGCAATTCTCCTGGGAGTGAGCAAAGAGCAGCAGATGTCTCCACCTTTGATTTATCAGTAGTGCTGAAACTTTGTCAAAGAGGATGCTACGGCCTGCTGTGTAGTGACCGGGGCTGAGCGCAGGGCTGACAAGGCTCGAGCACGGGCAGCAGGCGCGCTGCGGCAGCACTGCACGCAGCCTCCCACAGCCGAATTTGGGCACAACTAAGTGAAAATTAGTCTGCAGTGAGCAGTGGGTCACCGAGGACAGGCTGCTTCCAGCATCTAAACCAGACAACTTCAAAATAGACTTTGCGTTTCTAAGCTGCAGTGCAGTCTGCAGTGCAGTCCCCATTGCAAATGTACCCAAAGTCTTTGCACTCAACATTTTAATTCAGACAGCAGGAAAAAAAGAAAAGTATAAAGGCACTTCTAACTACAAGTAACACGAAAAGGATTACAATTCCTGTCACGTCTCCATACACTTCTCTTTTATCCCATGTTCCTGGGCCACACTTTCCAGATGCTGCAGCTTAAATCAGGCTCATCTAGGTCTTACCAATGTCAATGGAAAGCTTTCTGCTGATTTTATGGAAACCAAAGCTTTGCTTTTTCATTGCTGCTGTCATGAATAAGGATACAAGAGATCACCACAACTCAAATATCTGGCATAGTCTTATGTTGAATGTGGACCTGTCACTAAAAGTTGCTCCAGGTACAGACTCATCTCAACACAGGTGTAATTCCTAAATCTAAAAAAAAAAAATAAAGATCTCTTAAGTAAAAAATAAGGAAAAAAAAAGTAATAAGCAGATAAACATTTTACTACTTCAAAACACTACAGAAAATGTGTCCCACTGCAGGCAAGTCTGCCCACCTAAATCATTCCTCTGAATTACTTGCTATTTCATCTCTAAATCCAGTTTTAACTGTTAAGAAAAAGCTTTTTAAATTAAGAAGAACCTCTTGCTGGCAACACAAAAGCATCTGTACAAAGTACACATGATATCACCTGGTAACAAATTAACAGATAAATAAACCCCGTAATAACCTCTCGCAAATAAAAGTGGTTTTATTTCCAGATATTTCCATTGGCTTCAATGTTTGACTCAGAATTAAACAGCACAGGGGTTCAAAATTTGACCTCCAATTAAATCCTTTTCTTCCCTGTTCTATTTTTTCAATACTAAGAACAATCAGATTAGTAACTAGTGATGCCTGTACCTTGGTCCTTTAAATAAACTGCTGGATATCACTGTATTATGCCTATGAGCTCTTTCAGATGATCTGTGAAAAGCATACTTAATATTCCTCTTTCAAACTTAATTTGCAGTGATTTTCTTTCAGCAATATGAGAATAAAAGAAGAAGATAATTGATTTCAACAGTAAGCAATTACACACAATGACTTTTCCACAGCAATTGTCTAATTAAGAGACAATTAAGAGTCCAGCATATCAAGCCTTCGATTTAAGCATTGATTCTGAGGTATTCATATGATATGCAAGATACACAACTTTTTGTATTCTGTTATATTGCAGATACACCAACATACTGGCTACAAACTTTTAACCCTTCACAAAAAATTATGCTTGTACACATCATTTGGATCAGAAGGAAAGAAACAGCTTCTGTTCAACTGAGTAAAAATATGTGAAGATTATCAACGTCGATAATTAAAATCAGTGGCAAGGCTGACACTGGACTAAAAATATCTCACCAAAAGTAACAATGAATGATTTGTTGTGAGTATGAAACATGCATATGCACAGATGTCAGTTATATAACCCATTTCTTATATCATTAAAGAGTAAACACCAGCCTATTCTTTCAGCTTATGAAAACACAGTAAAAAGCAGGCACATTTCTCTCTCATATTCCTCTCCCCTAATTAACAGATTTTTTAACTGCATGACTTTTACTGCTGCAGCAGAATCTCATCTGCCTCCTTAGTCTCAGTTGCTATATACAAATGCCTATTGCTCCCAAAGGCTTTTCTAAGAAGCATCTGTAACAAAAGAACTGTAGGCGCATACCTTAACCTCTTGGTTGGCAAAAACCTCCACATCAATCCCACAGGCAACCAGAGTGGAGACATCACAGTCCATGCTACGGGCTGGCATCCCCCTCTGTTGTACACAGAGTCAGGCAACCTCGGAGTAACAAATGGTTAGAAGGAAAAAAACAGATCTTCAATTCAGTATTGCAGTTGAACAGTCCAAGATCCTGTTTCAATGCTGACAAGAACTGCAAGCTTCCGACACAAGCTCTTTGCACTTAACCGAGTTGCTCCTTGCTTTTCCCCCGTACACCCACCAACTGAGCAGGCACAGCATAGTAACAGCGCTATTCCATCTCTCATGGCAATGACATCACCACAAAGACTGACATAAGCTAAATCTATTTTTTTCAACCCTTTTATCTCTAGGCAGCACAGCGGATCAAATTGAACATGATTATGTGCTAAATCTGAACTCGGACTAAATCAATTCAAGCAGCGTTCACTGGCAACTGAGTCATAGCTGTTGTTTCAGCTGAGTGCTTATGTTGGCAAAAAAGATTGCCTGACACTGAAAGGTCCGCTCTGAGTGTAAATTAACCCAGCATTCAGAGACACTAAGCTCAAGGTAATCTTTGTTACTTTATCATACTTTAAAACCTACAGCAGAGTACTAATAAAAACCCGTCAAGCAAACAACCAGCAAAACCCTCAGCATTCTGTTTTTAGTAGCTCTAACTCCTCTTTTTGAGTAATGCACGCTATATAACCCCACACATGAGATCATCATAGTCATATCATCAGAAGTGATCAACATACTGCAAATGTGATCCCAGTGCTTAGATATACAAGTTGCACTGTGACTCATCTTCAGAAAGATCAGAGGCATGTATGCGTGTGATTTGGAAGTCAATAGCCCTTCAAAGAACAGAACATGAAAATTTCCCTTGAAAGTAGGACTTTGCACCAGGCAAACCTTTATACCATCCGTCCTTAGGGCTGCTCCTTCACAAAGGTATTCACAGTATTCAATCGAAAGAAATAGATTTAGAAAGAGAAGATGTTTTACACCTGCTGACTCAGTGGTCTGTTTATGCTTTGCCATTTCATTTTTTTAAGAACAGAAATAAAATATCTACACATTCGGGACTTATAAAGTTGATCTTTATCCCAGACTTCACCACCATTTTTCTCAGAAGCACAGAATCATAGAACGGGCTGGAAGGGACCTTCAATACCACCTAGTTCCAGCCCCCTGCCATGGGCAGGGACACCTTCCACTAGACCAGTTTGCTCCAAGCCCCGTCCAGCCTGGCCTTGAACACTGCCAGGGATGGGGCAGCCACAGCTTCTCTGGGCACCCTGTGCCAGCACCTCACCACCCTCACAGGGAAGAACTTCTTCCTAAAATCTAATCTAAAACTACCCTCATTCAAGTTAAAGCCATTCCCACTTGTCCTGTCCCTACAGGCCCTTGTCAAAAGCCCTTCTCCAGATTTCTCGCAGGCCCCCTTCAGGCACTGGAAGCTGCTCTAAGGTCTCCCCAGAGCCTTCTCTTCCCCAGGCTCCCAGAGCCTTCTCTTCCCCAGGCTGAACAACCCCGCCCCTCTCAGCCTGTCTCCAGAGCAGAGGTGCTCCAGCCCTCGGAGCATCTTTGTGGCCTCCTCTGGACTCACACAAGCAGGTCCACATCCTTCTTGTGTTGGGGGCCCCAGAGCTCTAATGTGATCCATAAGTTACTTTCAATTGTTGCAGGCCTAGAGAGGACATTATTTGCTAAATCAGATTAACAGGCAGAATTAAAATATTTAACTATTGATACAAACCTAGCAGCAGCACACAGCTCAATGTAAGAGACTGTTCTGCTCAACTCTATTGCACTGGTAAGTACTGCAGCTCTTACCATGTTCTGCGATGCTGCACATAGTTTGTTACTGGTACTTAAACTAGGTTGTCTAAAATTATCTGAGATATGTATGCTGAACTGTGATCAGTTTGGGCTGCCAACTATCATACCCTTCATGAAATTCAAAATTAAGACACCTGGGGAAAATACATCAAGTTCTTTGCACCAAAACTGTTCTTTGCATCCTGACACCTAAAAGCAGAAGTGGCTCCAGCTTAGACTCAAGCCGCCCAGCTTCCTACCTTAGTCTTTTGCCAGCACTGTAACTGATAAGTGTGGGGAATTCCAGATCAGGTAATAACAGAACAACCTTTGCCCACTAACCCACCCTTTACCCCTGCAAGCTGGCAGTAGGGTTAGATGCTGATACAGAAAGTCCGAGACCTCTTATCAGAACATACTTTTCCAAGTTCTATTAAATTATTTGCCCACTTTTTAACTTGCATTTATAATAGCCCCCTCAGCAGTAATCACAAACTAAGATCCAGAATCAGGACACAAACATATCCCAGCACTAAAGATGTTACAAACAGATTAAGCAACATGGTTTATCATGATAATCAACTATTTTGCACACCAACAACTTAATCACTGTCAACCTTTTTCATATACCACAGGAAAAGAAAGAAATTTTAAGTTAACTATTTTTTTGCATGTTTAGAAGAACTTTTGTTCATATATTTGAATCACAGAATCCCACAATGTAAGGCATCTCAAGGATCATCTGGTCCAATCTTTCTTGGCAAAGCATGAACTCAACTAGATGTCCCAGCACCCTGTCCAGCCGAATCTTTAAAGTGTCCAACATTAGGGAATCCACCACGTCCTTGGGGAGATTATTCCAATGGGTGATTGTTCTCATTGTGAAAAATTTTCCTCTTGTGTCCAACCAGAACTCCCCAGGAGTAACTTGTGCCCATCACCCCTTGTCTTCTCCATGGGACTCGTTGGAAAAAGGGAAGTCATCTTCTTTGTAGCCACCCTTTAAATACCGGAACACGGTGACAAGGTCTCCCCTGAGCCTTCTTTTCTCAAGGCTGACCAAACCCAGCTCTCTCAGCCTCTCCTCACACAGCAGGCTTTCTAGTCCTTTGGCCAGCAATATTTGAATATTATATATATGTGATATTATAGAAAAAAAAAGCCCTAAAGACGCCTGATAGAAGTTCTAAATGGGCAGGATTTGAAAAATCATGAGATTTTTCATGAGAAGTTAGTAAGCAGTTACCAAAGACCTGGAAGGACACACTGAAAGCAGAGACAGGTCATGTATATCTGAACCTAATGAAAGTTTTAGCAGTAATGGACCAACAGGATAAAAAGCTGAAACAAATGTTTGGAAAAGGAAAAGATCAAGAATGAGATGGCAGGGATCACTTAAGGTCTAGAACATCCAAAGTGAAAGTGATGCTTGTCCTGAGTGTGGTTTCATAGCAGTGATGGAAAAAAGATCTTAGAGTACAGAGCTCCACTGGATAGTTCCATAACAATTTATTTCCTTTTTTAATTTTTAAAACTGTCACCTATCAATTTCAATTACCCACCTCCTTAACCTTCTTATGAAAACTGGTATGTGTATGTGAACTAACCTGTTCCACTTCACCATTATTCTTGCACATCTACTTTCGTCTTCAAAACAGAAACATCGCAGTTTTCCCACTCCAAGTAAGGAAACCGTACTGAGATCACAATTACTTTTCATTTCTTGTTTCTTCTTGCCAATTCCTAAGCACGACCTATTATTTCCCAAGCTCACTAGGGTATTTTAGACAACCTATTTGGTTTTCCTTCTTGAAAACAATGGTTTCCTACCAGAAGAACTCTACAGAGTGTTTGAGTACTTCAACTTATGTCTTTCAATATACATCATATTCTGTTTATTACTACTCACTTCTCATTTGAAATCAAGACATAACCCAATGTGAGATTTCTTTATCAGATCACTCTACAATTCCTTATAGTGTCATCTATGGTTAATAAAAAGAATAATATCAGATAATAAGTTTTTCACTATGAGGGTGGTGAGGCCCTGGCACAGGTTTCCCAGAGAAGCTGTGGCTGCCTCATCCCTGGCAGTGTTTAAGGCCAGGCTGGATGGGTCTTGGAGCAACCTGGTATAGTGGTAGGTGTCCCTGTCCATGGCAGGGGGTTGGAACGAGATAATCTTGAAGGTTCCTTCCAACCAAAACCATTCTATGATAATTTAAAATTGATTAATATTGACTGCTTTCTCCACATCATGAGACTTGGTTTTCAATCAAATTAAAGAAAGATTCTTTCAATCGCTTTCAAAAAAAAAAAATCTCAAAATCAGGTTCTATATGGTCTTGCTAAAATAAATTCACCCAATTTGCAAGAAAAAATAAAGCCATATTTCATGCATATTTTAAAATATCACATTCAATAAATAGAAATTGCTATGGACACATATGCACTTCAACATACACGTAGAACGTACTTACGTAGGTTCTCCAGATCACAAACTGCTGCTAATCACAGTTTTTGTACTAACATGCGCATAGTAAAACCACACTCTTTTTGGCATGTGGTAAGCCAGAAGATTTGTGGATCACATGTATACCTTAAAGATTCACCTGGAAGTTAAAGGCTGGACAATATATGGAATATTAATACTGACCAGTAGAAGCAGATATTTTTCTTTTAAGAAAACAGTTGGTGTGAGGACCTGACATCAACAGTATACCTATTTCAAGAGGAATTATTTTAGGCTAGTTCTAGTATGCCCTGTGGACTGGTACCCAGCAGAAGCAGTCCTGGAGATTTCTTCTGGTTTAGGTTCATCTGAAGGGAACACACATGCAGAGCACTCTGCCATGTGAGCCAAAGCACAGATGGTGGAAGGCCATTTCAGAAGAAAATTACTTGAACTAGAACACTAATAGAAGTGCATCCCAAAGTGTGTAACTCTACTGCTCTCCCCTACCAATTTTATATTGGGCTTAAGACCATGACCTGAGAATGGAGAGAGAGCAGAGAGTTTTGAACAGTCATTCAGAAGTTTCCCAATTCGTTTCAGGTTTTGTCCACAGTAACAATTGTGCATGGAATTAAAAGAGCTCTGTTCACTATTTGTGAATATTTCAGGGGAGCAAACTGAAGAGCAATTGAGACTCACTTGTATATGTAGACTGAGTATGGAAATAACAAGTTTTTACAGTGCCACGTATAGCCATCAAGTAGGGTAGAACTCAGAATAATACTGATTAAACATAATTCCGGGTGGTATTCACTCTTGTTCACAAGAACCAAAGTAATCCCAGAGCATCAGTTGACTCTCTATTGACCAACACTGACGATCATGTCTTACACTTGAATCGGTAATCCCCTTCAAAAAGACAAAAAGTTTCCCAAATTAGAAGGAAAATATATCATGTTGTTCCAGCCAGGGACAATCCCGCATTCTGGATTTGTACAGTGCCTGGGATAACACAATCTTAACCTATAGCCTTTACTTCTGTGCGTGGAGTTTTTGTTTTTCTACAGTGTTAATATAGTTATAGCTGCGTCTCAGCTTGATACATATAAATAGCACTACAGATCTAAGACTTTTCAAGCTCAACTGTCAAGTCATTAACTTGTGCAAAATCCTGACCCGCCTTTTGCAAGCAAACTAATACTGACTTAGCCTTAGGGAAACTTCACTGCGTCTAGACCTTGCACTAACATCAGCCGTATTGTAACCAAAAATATCTGCTTAATTCAGAAGCAAATGTGACATTTTTTGCTCACTTGAAGCTTGTGCTCAACATGAATAGTAATAGAGGAATTATTTCTGTAGCAGCTCTGCTTGCAGGCACAAAACCTATTAGGGGGCTGTATAAATCCAGCAATAAAAAGAACCCCCGCATCAATGACCCTTTGACATTTGAATGGAATACCATGAACGGCTTCACATTATGTCCGACTCAGATGTTTTTAATGATGTGGGGATGAATGGGTTTAAACTTAAACATAGCATGGTTAGGCTAGCTATAAGGAAGAAGTTCTTCACAGTGAGGGTGGTGAGGCACTGGAATGGGTTGCCCAAGGAAGTTGTGAATGCTCCATCCCTGGTGGTGCTCAAGGCCAGGCTGGACAGAGCCTTGGGTGACATGATTTAGTGCGAGGTGTCCCTGCTCATGGCAGGGGGTTTGGAACTAGATGATCTTAAGGTCCTTTCCAACCCAAACCATTCTATGATTCTATTCTGTGATTCTATGTGCAGCTTAATTGATCTCATTCAGCCTACTGCACAAGTCAGAAGTATTTAAACCAAGCTCCCTTATACACCTGTTGCTAGGAACATACTTTTACAAATACAATCCTATTTTTTAACAGAATTATGGAGGATAGGTACTTCTAAAAACCCATAAAAACTTAGTAACATAAGAGACAGGCCTGAAAAAAGCCCAGGAAAAAAGTTCTTCTGATTTCTCTGTCTGCAGCAGAAGATAAGAAAGGCCAGTCAGATACATTCTTCAGGAGCAAAGTTGGCTCCTTCAAAGAGGTCTTTTATAGAGACATTAAAAGAAAATGGAGTACTGAAGACTGAGTAGGGTTCAGCTCAGCCACAGAAGGAAAAAGAACATACATAACTATTTCTTTTCTTATGACAGTGAGCATTGACTCATGCTAAAGTAGATTACCCTCAAAAGGATGGAAGTAACAGATAAACCCAGCCAGAGGAATCCACCAGCAGCACATCAGACTGCTGGGCCAAGAACTGGGAACCCTTGTTTCTAGCCACCCTGCAGATAATGTTCTGCATTTATTGAAGGGTGAAAGATTGGCACTTTGAAGACACAATTCAAAGAGAGATGCCTGAAGGCAAATGAGGGAGATGTGAAAGCAAATGAGATAAAACACACTATTCGATGCCACGAGCTAGCATCACCATGCTAGATAAATACACTGTTACCTAGAAATAATATTCCCACTCCTTATTCCCAAACAGAACCACCACTAAACATTATTTTGTTAAATTATGCCCCTTTTAACAATGTTGTGAGGATTTTAACTCTTGATGAATACCCTTTTTAACAGATGGAAAAGCCTGAGATTCCATTAATGTCCTCTAGCAAACTTGACCAAGAGCAGAGTCAACAGCTGAAACAATAGTGTGTTAAGCCAGAAGCAGCCTATCTGCCCTTTCTCTGAAGATTAACTATGCATTAAATACTTTTTAGATAGAAAATTTAACTGGCATTTACAATAAATAGGGAACAATGAACTATCCAGCAGCCACAAAAGCACTGATTTTTGCAAGTTGAGTTTGACCCCCAAGCTGAAGTTTCTGTAAATCTTAACTTAGCAACAACTCTGGCAAAAAAAGACTTGGATTCACCTCTTTTCATAACAAATAATCATTCCTATGCTTTGAAGATTTTTAAAATCACAGAATTTTCACCATAAAAAAAAGAAAATGGAAGTTTAATTAAACTTAGAATGACCCTAAACCACTAAATTCCTCATGCATGCAGAGAAAATCCCTGGCTGAACCATGCCTTGGCTGGCCTTGATTTTTGGAAAGGTAACTTTTCTGCATTGTAAGTGGTATTTTGTGTTTCTGTAGGCAATAACTTTGTTAGTCACGCTTCTAGATCTCAGAATCTGAGGGTCCAAGAATCAGAAAATAAACATCATAAACATTATAAAGGATTTCTCCCTCCTTCAATAAAGATAATATCAAGCACCTCAAAGACCCACATACGCTAATGTGAGAATACTGCAGTGTCTGAATAAATGACGATGTCGTTTAGGCAACACCATTTTGCTGTCTCATTTAGCTACACACGAGTTTCTACTCTGAGTCAGAAGTGTTCAATTACTTCTAACGTAGCAGCATCATTCATAGTCCTTAGCTTCCAAGTATATGCAGGGAGGCGTGAGGGGGTGGAAATCAGTGCATGTGTCTTCTGTCTGCTGGAAGCAGTTACAAGTCGTTCCCTGAGACAGATCCACACAGGATAAGAACCGTTCTGGTTCCCAACTACAGAACCCACTCTCTCTCAAAATGAGCTGTCACAGTTCAGAAGTCAGGACACCGTTGATTCATTTTGTGTACAGACGACCACCCATAGAATCATAGAATAGTTAAGAGTTATCAGGACCTTAAGACCACCTAGTTCCAACGCCCCTGCCATGAGCAGGGACACCTCACACTAAACTATGTCGCCCAAGGCTCTGTCCAACCTGGCCTTGAACACCACCAGGGTTGGAGCATTCACAACTTCCTTGGGCAACCTATTCCAGTGCCTCACCACCCTCACTGTGAAGAATTTCTTCCTTATATCTAACCTAAACTTCCCCTGTTTAAGTTTAAACCCATTAGCCCTTGTTATACTACTACAGTCCCTAATGAAGAGTCCCCTTCCCAGCATCCTTATAGGCCCCCTTCAGGTCTCCACGCAGCCTTCTCTTCTCCAGGCTGAACAGCCCCAACTTTCTCAGCCTGTCTTCATAAGGGAGATGCTCCAGCCTCCTTTATCATCCTCATGGCCCTCCTCTGGACTTGCGCCAACAGCTCCGTGTTCTTTTTATGTTGAGGACACCAGAACTGGACACAATACTCCAAGTGAGGTCTCACAAGAGCAGAGCAGAGGGGCAGGATCACCTCCTTCGACCTGCTGGTCATGCTTCTTTCGATACAGCCCAGAACACGGTTGGCTTTCTGGGCTGTGAGCACACACTGAAGCTGGCTCATGTCAAGCTTCTCATCAACCAACACCTTAAGTCCTCTACAGGGCTGCTCTGAATCTCTTCTCCAACCAACCTGTAGCTGTGCCTGGGGTTGTGCCGACCCAGGTGTAGGACCTTGCACTTGGTTAAACTACATAAGGTTGGATTGGGCCCACCTCACAAGTGTGTCCAGGTCCCTCTGGATGGCATCCCTTCCCTCCAGCGTATCAACCGAGCCACACAGCTTGGTGTCATTGGCAAACTTGCTGAGGGCGCACTCAATTCCATTGTCCATGTCACCGACAAAGATGTTGAACAAGACAGGTCCCAACACCGATCCCTGAGGGACACCACTCGTTACTGCTTTCCAAATACATAACACATGCAGGAATCCCTGGTAAGACAGTAAGATCATAACCCTGCAGCGTAAGCTATATTGATTTGCAGTCTATCTACATAATATCATAGATAAATTGATAAACTGCGCAGGTTTCAGTTATAAATTAAGAGAACTAAACATAGATCTCCACATCCTGGTATGTACACTGCTATTAGAAGCGACAGATTTGGGACTTAATTCCATTGCTTCAGCAAGGATAGCTAGTGTAACATGTCATGCCTTGGAATATCCATGCATGGGGTTGACAAACGTGATAAAGGACCTCTAGAAGACTCCTCTCTTCCAAACCATTGGCCAGAGGGCTCAAGAGATTAAGATATTTAATTCACACTAATTCAGGCACTTGGGCAACTGAATGCCTCTTATACACTCAATGGACTCTAGAGTGAAATTTGGCTGACCAGTCACTTGATGCGTAGTTTAGGAGGAGCTACATTGCTCTCTAACCTTCACGACTGCTAGAGCTCCAGCAACTACTACAGAAACTTAACCATATAGTGCATACATACATATGTAAAAGATGGTATTTCAAAAGTGTTGATCTTTAATTGAATCCTACACATAATGTTACCACCGTGCCTTGATTTTTTCAACAGCAAGATAGGAATGGTGATACTTACCTACTGTGTAGATGTACAGCAGTGTTAATGAGCATGTGTAAACCGGATTTCTAATTAACAGATGTTTATGCCAGGCCAGTGTTCTGAGGGCTGCAAGAAACTCTTGAAAGCTCAGGCATCTTCTCAGTTCACACTGGGAAGATGGAGGTGCCCACAGGCTGGCACCAGAGCAAGATGCTGAAAAGATGGATTCGATACTTCACAAGCTACCTTTGTGACCTTGGATGAAGACCACGCAGGAACACATTCAGAAAAGCTCAGAGTCCTCATGCTTTATTTGGATTTTAAGTGTAAGCTGGGCAAGACAGGTACTGTCCATTATTAGATGTTTTTTTAATGGATGCTGCTGCTTGGAATAGGCCTGTAATACTCCTGCCTAAAAAACCCTCACAATTTACAGTTATCCATGAACTCTGTTAGCAGTTTCAAAATGTATTTTTAAATCATTTCCATTTACTCTCAGTTGTCTCAGACTAGGAAGGGTATTTAACATGCTTGTATGTTTTCCTTGTCATTTCAGACACTTCATCACAGCAAAATGCCCTTGAAGGAAGAGCCCGAAATGCTCACTGCTGTGAGAGACCAACCTTATCTTTTAGCTGCAGCTCTGCTCAGGACACGCAGGTGAGAGATTTAATGGCTGTGCTGAGAGAAAACAGTGCTTACTGCCAAGCCAGCAAAAGCAGTCAAGTTCAAAAGAAAGAAAAAAGGGGTAAAATGTCAAGCAGCATGCAGCCAGCAAATAATGAAGCAATGAATAATAGATTTCTTACGCAATTGCTATTTTATCCTGATATTATAGGTTATGTATTTATTTTGCTGCAATGCTTTAAACCACATAGTCTCTTGATCTGTTAATTCCCTGATCCAGCTTCAGACAAGGAAAAAAAAAAAAAGTGTTGATACTTAAAATTTACCATATACAAATACCCACTCTTGTGTTCATTATAGACAGAAGACATTGTCTTCTGTTTTGATAAATTCTCTGCTATTTTGTTATTTATGTTCAAAGGACAGATTGAGATCAGGTAATAAGGGACTCAAAAGTCTTCTTCAAAGCTTCCTCAGTGGCTCTCAAGTGAAATGTGAAATCTGTTAAGGAAGTTGTGGTTTTTCCCCCTACAGCATGTACCTGATAATTTGGAATAAAAATATATATATTTGTGAACTTGTATTTACAAACTGGCTTTATCCGAGTTCCTTCCCACAAGGCTGATTTCATGATTTCACAAGCAGAAGAGACCACAATGCACATTTAAGAGCCTGTATCTTACACAAAGATGTAGCAGAGCAGATTTAGTTTCTCCCTTCTCCTCTCCCTAAAAAAGACTTATTTTCTCAACTAGAACTTGAGAAATAGTCATTTAGAATCATAGAATAGTTAGGGTTGGAAAGGACCTTAAGATCATCTAGTTCCACCCCCCCTGCCATGAGCAGGGAC
>NW_009934100.1:2167-27802 GCF_000696875.1 Nestor notabilis | reverse complement strand
TTTGTCCCCGGGGCTCTTCCCAGCCTAGCCTTAAATGCCTCCAGGGTTACAGCATTCACAACTTCCTTGGGCAACCTATTCCAGTGCCTCACCACCCTCACTGTGAAGAACTTCTTCCTTACATCTAACCTAAAGTTCCCCTGTTTAAGTTTAAACCCATTACCCCTTGTCCTACCACTAGAGTCCCTATTTCATTGACCCAAACCAGGAAAGGACCAAAACTACTCTTCATTCTTCTGTTTTGCACTCTCATTTTACTCAATATCTCAGTAGTTTTGTAAAGTATGATACAGCTCTGAACAGATATTAACTAAAATAAAATAAAAAGAGCTAGTTCCCATACAGTCATCTCACATATGAAGTATCAGTACAGTGGTTTCAGAAGATGTGTATTTAATATAGTTGTAAATAATGTATTCATTCTATATGTTGTTCACTCAAAAAAAAAAAAAAAAAAAGGCATCACAATGCATTGTCAATATTAAATTGATAGTAATTAAATAGCAGATAGATTAAAAATACGAGTGTCAAAACTGGTCTTACTTCAAAGCAACCTATGTATATTTAAACAATCATTTTTCATCTGAAACATGAAGCTGCAAACAATGCTATTACACAAACCTATGCATTTTTCTAGTAGAGGAACATTACTATACAAAAATTCTAACTCATTCTAGTTTTGATAGTCTTCAGGAAGAAAACCTTCAGTATTTCTGACCTGAAGTATATTCTGGCCAAATTAGAGCTACCACTATGATGCCAAATACAGCAAAACCCTCTGTGTCTACTAGTGCAGATTTTTCCCAATTTCAAACAATGGTATCAGCCATACTTTCAGTTGAGGTGGCAGTTCTGCATGTCCCATACAAAGTCTGCGGTAGATGCAAACTCCTAGTTAAGAGAAGACCTGAGGCATGCATGTTTTTCCTTGTCACCTTACCTTGTCAAGCTTCTTAACTGTACAGAAAAGCATAGGCAGCAATGACTTTTCAAAAGCTTTTTCCAAATGCAGGAAGGGCCAGCCCAAATACTGGCTCCAACTAACCTAAAGCAGTTCAGATGTTACTTTAGCTTTGGGATTGGTTTGTGGTGGTGGGGTTTTTTTTTTCCTCCATTTAACTTTAAGTAACAGTTTTATTCAGGAGTGTCTGCAAAAACTTGGAAAACCAGAAACAACTGTTTCTATGAAGTTCTGTGAAGTTTCTTGTTTTCTTGGAAACAAGATACTTTCTCAGTCTCAGATTTCTTTATTTTATAGCTTCTTATAGTCTTCTGGTTGCTTTACTCTTTATGATCTCATTTGAATTTGGGAATATGCTGCTTAACTTTTTGAAAAATTAAGTGGCACCTAGGACTGCCTCCTAAATTGTACCTGCAGTTACAGCAGTAAGCTAAATCTGCCAAGAACACTCTAAGTTTTGATGCAGAATCTACAGGTTCTCCTTATACAGGGAATTAAAATTTATCACATAGCAGTACATCACTTTATTTTCTCTTTAGTCAATTTAATTAGAACAATGTAAGTAAGATATGAAGAGAAAGAATGCCAGTACTGAAGCACTCAAAAAATTCAAACTGTCAAGAATTAATACAATAGCCTGAATTTTCATACCTGCACAGGATCCCAGTTGAGGGGGAAAAAAAGGTCTCACTAAAAAGCCCACTGCTCTCCACCCTCTGCCCTTTGATGCAAGGTGCTCCATACTGATGTTTACCATAAAATACGAACTGGAGATAATATTCGTTTGGAGGTCACTGTTGGTTTCACAACTTTCCTCTGTAAAGGAATCTTTCTCCTGGCAGCATAAAGCAAATAGGGCTCATAGAAAGGTGGTTGTTTCCTCATTGTTAAAGAGACAAAAAAGTATTAGTTTGTAATTTAATATGCAACTTTAAAATAGTATTATCTATAAATTTTAGCCATAGGTTGAGGTTTTACAGTCAATACAAAGCTTCATACCTTTCAACTTAAGATGGACAAGCAAGAATTGACTTCATTTCACTTGAGATATCACCAATTGTATTACAATTTCCTCAGGACACAGAGATAAAATCAGGCTCAAGTATTACAACACATAGCAAGAGGCAATGTGGGTGTACATCCTCTTCCTCAAAGGATCACTTGAAACTACTTTCTTTTATTCCATGGCACTGGTTTCATCAACTTGAACGATAAGAAAATCATGGTCCGAAATGTGCATAAGAGGAAGGTCACAACTCTTTAAATTAGCTATTAAAAGACTGCTAAAAAGTATTCTAGCATTGGATGATATCAAATGACAGCAACTACTTCTCACGGAAAGGCTATGCTCTGCAGTTAACACAGATTTACTCCTACTCTAAATTACTAAGCGTATCTCTCAAGCATGTTTATGTTTCTGTGACACAAGGAAGTAATTGAAGACAGTCATAAGCCAAGAAACATTCCTTGAAGATAACTGAATTAGAACTTGAACAAAAACCAGTTTCTTATCTTTTGGACAAAGCAACTGAAAAAGTTACATATTTCCTGTTCTGTCAATGTTCTTTTAGCATCTTAAAATATTATTGTAATGTCTGGTTGCTATTTACAAAATATTTTATATACACCAACGAATGCAGCCAAATTTCTGAAGGGACATGTACCAGACCATATACAGTAAGCAGATCTTAAAATAAGAACAAATTCCCCAGTGAAACAATTCCTGTATCAAGTTGCAGATTGTTGCAGGGCAGTCTGTCCCATATTAGAGAGTCCTAGGAAAAGGCCATTGGAGTCTTCAAGGCATCACATTCACTGTAGTGATGACCAGGATATAAAATATTTGCACATAAAAATTTTAAAGACCATCTTGCTAACCACTGAAAGACACTCACACCAGTCTACCAACTGAATATGAGCAGGAAGTGCAGCGGTTGTGAAACAGGGACAAGGTACAGTCAGTCTTACACAGATCCCACCTGAGCAGCAGCATAAACCAAAGAGATTAATTCATAAAGACACATACTCTGACATCTATAAAAATAATCCCAGCTTGCTGCCCTGATTCTGTGAAGACCATAGAACGGTTTGGGTTGGAAGGGACCTTAAAGCTCATCCACTTCCAACCTCCTGTCACAGCCAGGGACACCTTCCACTAGACCAGGTTGCTCTAAGCCCCATCCAACCTGGCCTTGAACACTGCCAGGGATGGGGCAAAGATCTCATGGTATTTTGAAAACAGAGAGAAAAGCTTTTCTGGAAGGCAGACTAGTTACCAAGTACAAGATGATACCACGAAGAATCCTCAAGAGATTGACAGGTTTGGAGTTGTGCAGGGTTTTAAAATACCAATTTAAAATCTGGAAAGATTATTTGAATTTTAATGGTCTGCATCTTTAACTTTTCTTCTAACGCCTTTGAACCATTCCCTAGTTATGAAGACTACTGTATTTCAGTTTGTTAAATAAATTCTTCAGTTTATTAATATAAACATGAATAATTACTTTTACTGATTTATTACCATACAAGTTTCTGGAAGTAAAGTATTTATGCAAACTTAATGTACAAAATCAAAAGTAGTTCCTCTGCCCCTAAGCGTAGAAGGGATTACAGGTTAAGAACTATTTCAGCACTACTTCTAGAGGAAAAGCTCAGCAAATAAATACTATTTTTTAAAGCAAAATTTAAAAGAAAAAGAATGATGCTTTCCCACCATTTAAAAATCAGTACCCTCAAATAGTGATTTTGCATGCTGCAACTAGCAGAATAATGGGGTTTTAATTTATATTTCTGACTGTATAATTTTATATGTAAAAGTGATGGAGAATTCAGTTGTGCAGAATTTGCTTTGTCTGGAATTGAAGTACTACTTCCTTTGGTGAATGGGAAGCTATAGGTGCTGTTATTTCCAACTTGAATTTGCTAACTAACAGAACACAGCAGAAGGGCTTTTATTTATACAAGTGATCTGAAGCCCATGTAGTTTTAAATTCAAATGAAAGAACAGAAGCAGATCTCTGACAGATATTTCTGGTTTCAAACAGCAGATACAGAAAACCAAAACCAAGCTCCTTTTTTTCCCGCTATCTCAGATCTTCTCTATTTATGCCTGTAAAGAGTCTGCTGCCACCCAGGAAGCCACTGAAAATGCCTGAACTGGAAGAAGAGCCTCCTGTGTTCCCTCTACAGCCTGTTTTCGCAGGGTAAAGTTTTCTAACTGCTTCATCTTGTGTCTTACGTTACTTTTGGGATCTCGTTATTTGAGTGTTTTCTTGGTTTGGTGCATCATTCACAAACTCTAGTAAAAAACATCTGAAGCTTTCACCTCAAATAAAAGATGGGGTTTAGATCAACCACAGATTTGATCGATTTGGGGTTGTGTCACCAAGTCATAAAAACACACAACTGGCCAAGAATAATCACAGCTTTCTTAAGTATAGGTAGAAGTGCAGTTGACAAGCACAAGTCTATACAACTTCAAGAGATTTTTGGAAGATGTTTTTAAAGAGATCAGAGTAATCTACACACTCAAATGCTAAAAAAGGCAGAAAAAGTTTAAAGCTAGTCTCTTTTTGAAGAGAATCTTTAGAAGATTTTGGCTAGCATGCTTTATTTCTGAATAATTGGGGA
Source organism: Nestor notabilis (assembly GCF_000696875.1). Lineage (NCBI taxonomy): Eukaryota > Metazoa > Chordata > Aves > Psittaciformes > Psittacidae > Nestor > Nestor notabilis. The sequence goes on along the minus strand of NW_009934100.1, from coordinate 23,211 downwards.
TCAAATATTCAATAAGTCATCTGATGCAGTACTGGACAACAAATTGTTAATGCAGAGAAGATGGGATTGGTATAGGCACTGCTAAGTGTGGCAGAAGTTAGCAATACATTCAGTGCCAATGAAGGAAGTACCACTCCAGGAAAAGGCTATTAATACAGCTTCCATTGAAATGGATTATTAGCAGTAATTTTATCTGGCATATTAATGCCAACCCACACACAAGCCATGCAACAGACAAGCACTTACAAAACTGCCAGTGACTTAAAGTCTTCAAAACCCAGAAAGATCAAGATCGGGACTACAAATTTATCGAAGACCAGCAGCATGGGTAAGGAAACATCACTAGCACTTGGAAAAAGCCAACACAATCTCATGTCTCAGCAGGATACTTCCAGGTAATAAGGACAAATTATGTCACTTCAACCCAGCTCAACATTCAGCACAGTTTAAAGAAGAGATAGATAAAAGATGACGGTGGTATAGCAAACAAATACACACTTGTCATTAAATAACAAGCTCTAAGATGTCTGTGGGAATGCTAACTGGACAACATGATTGCCATTGCTGTTGGAAAGAAAAGGACAAGAGTAATTTGAAGGATTTTATGTTAAGTGTGGGAGAGAAGAAACGCAGAGCAAAGGTCGTGATAAACTTGAAATGGAACTGTAGAATAGTGGCATGAATATGTAAGAGTGTCAGTGCTGGAGAGAGGAGAAAAGAAGCCTGGGCATGCTCCTATTTCATATTATTCTGCATCATCTGCTAGTTCAGAATCATGGTCACAATGATTCATAAGGAAGAAGCTTAACAGCAGCGTTGAATAATGAAATGGCATGGCAGAACGTGTGGGAGTTGTGAAACCCAAGCTCAGCTAGGAGATCATTATGGCTGATACATTCCTTCAGCCATAGAAGCAGGGGGAAAGCAGAGTTCTTAAAGTCTGCTGAGCATGGATAAAATTAGATTGTCTTGGTCTGTCATCTGGAATCAGGACATAAATTGTGACATATTCAGCGTGAAAGAACAAAAAAGACATCAGAAAAGGAACAGGAATTTGGTTTCACTCATTCAAGTTCTTACATTGCCAGCAAAGCACACGTAACTGTCCATTAAAATGGGCCAGCTGGATTTAAGGAGCCAGATAAGAATTGGAAAGCTGAATCAACTCCAGCTTTTGAGCTGATGACTGAAGTCAGGTGAAAAACACCAAATGATCCAAGGCAACTTAAAGAGGGTTCCTACCAGGAGAGACAACGAAGCACAGAACAATGGGTTGTGTCTTACCAGTACATTGGGAATACAGTATCAAACCCAAATCTGACAGGAGCTCATTAATAACCTAAACTAAGATCACACTGGAAGCTGTTTTACTTCCACAGAGCCCGATTTTAATTTGGGTAAAAACTTCAAGAAGTGCCGGTTGAAGAAGTGCCCAAATTTGTGCGATAAAATTATTCTAATGACTTAAATCAGTACCAGCAATTGATCATTTTAAATTAACTGGTCTGCAATGATAAATTTAAGTGTGGGAGAACAGGAACCAGCAGAATCCTGATCACAGCTTCACTAAGGGCAAATTGTGGCTGACAAATTTGGTGGCCTTCTACAATGGGATCACAGCGCTGGTGCGCAAGAGAAGATCACGTACCTGGACTTGGGCAAAGCATTGGGCACTGTCCCACACGACACCACTGTCTCTGAACTGAAGAGACATGGATTTGGCTGAGCTATGAACAGCACAAGTACTCAATCTTCACATTTTGTTCAAAACATACTGCTAGTTTATTTAAGTAATTGACTACTGCATGTTTTAGCTGATCACATTCCTCTAAGCCAGGCTAAAACTGTATCCATCTTATGCATTACCTTGCTTTCCAAGTAATCCTACGTACCTCAGAAGGGCTTTGCCAAATAAGACAACAAACGTGCATATATATGGGGCATCGTAAAACATACTGCAACATCACCAGCCCTGGCCACAGAAAGCAATGGAAACAGGCCCAGGTCTATCCAGAGAGTCAGAAGGAAGAAGAGATGGGACCAGAGCTAAAACTAGAAAGGCTGCAACATAAGTCCAAGGCTACAATGCCTGTCCAAAGACAGGACTGGGGACAGGTAGACCTCTGCAATTGTTCAGGCCAGAAATAAAGGCTCCATCCTGAGCTCAGGAGGTGTGATTGATCACAGTAACCGAAGCCTGCTGGTGACACAATCCACCATGCGCTGGCTGCACGTACGTTATTAGGTGAAAATTAAATTATTTCAAAGAAACTGGTCTGAAATGGCTGTTGGGAAATCAGAGCGGACAACATGGAGACTTCCAAACTCTGCCTGGAAGTTGTTAGGGAAAGTACTGTTTGTCCTTAGCCAAAAGTGTGTCATGGACCAATTTAACAAATTGGTTGAAAACATTATCTCACATTATAGTGCTGGAATCCTTGCCAGAACATTATTTGATTTACAGCAGTGACACAGCTTGATACTATAGAATTAGATATTATACTTTCATGTTCATTAGGATTGCATTTCTTCTCAGTGGATACTCACTGACATTCAGTTGAGTGACCCAAAGCAATACGTCAATTTAAGTTTTACAGAAAACTATGACAAGCCAGGAAAAAAAAAAAAAAAAAACCACCCACAAAAAAACAAGAGAAGTTTCCCTTTAAAAGATGAGGGGTGATGTGCTCAAGTTACTCCTGGGGAGATCCTGGTTGGACACAAGAGGAAAATTTTTCACGATCAGCCATTGGAATAGTCTCCCCAAGGAAGTGGTGGACTCCCCAAGTGTTGGACACTAAGATCTGGCTGAACAGGGTGCTGTGACATCTAATTGAGTTCATGCTTTGCCAAGGAAGGTTAGATCAGATGATCCTTGTGATTTCTTCCAACCTGGTATTCTGTGATTCTATGATGGGGAATAAGGAAAGAGTTCAGAAATGTTAAGAGGTTGAAAGCTAAAAAAGTGCATGGCTAGAAGCTGAGGTGAGACAGTGAGCCGCAGTACACTGCAAAAATCAAGATCTAGGTTCACTGTAAGCAAAAACACTGCAAAAGAACACTGACAGTAATTACTCTGTAAAACTATTTTGCAGGTCTAAAATGAAACTCAAATACATTCAGGGTGAACACTGCTGTTCATATTGCACAAAACCAGCAAGGATTAAAAACTGTAGTTCGTATTTAACATTCTAGCGCCAGGGTATTCAAAACGACGCTCCTTAATACATGTTATCTTACAGTCTTCCCACAGCTGAAAAGCTGTGTGGTACCTGAAGGAGTCAGCAGATGGCACCCATTGCACTCGATACACCAGAGCACGCACGTTCTGATGTCCTTTCGTTCACATACAGTAGACTCTTCACAGAAAGTGTGGGATGTTTTCCGCACCAGCCAGGATTTTCCATTATACAGGGTAAACAGTCTAAGTGGGTATAAATTAAATTTATCTTCACTTCAAGATGACTTGCTGCATGATTATTAGATGCAAGGAGAGATCAGAAAGAAGTGGAATAGTGCTTTTTACTACATCATTTTAACGTCAAATTCCACAACATTGGTGTTTTTACCCAGTTTTCGGAAGTGATGCATCTGTGTGAGAATCCCAGTTTCAAATACTCTCCTGCACCCCACCCTACACACATCTAAGACATGACCTCAAGAAACAAAGAAAAAAACCAATCAACAAATAGCCCACATACATACAGATAGTGGTTGAGATGTACTATAAAACACAAAAACACAAAAGGCATTAGCAAGAATCTAGAGCTTTCCTATAACCCACGTATTACAAGTCTGGGGTTAACAGCAGCCCAGATGCTACAACAATAGCTGAAGGTCCTTCAAAAGCAAATGAAAGGTAGAGAGGGCATTAACTGTTAATGCAGAATTAGAAGAAAAAGCAAGATAGGTACCAAATATTTCAAGGAATCAGCCTATCCACAAACCATATACCACCTCTTTGCAGTACATATAACACAGAAAATCCTAAACCACTGTCCTCACATGACTTTCAGCTTAGGAAGAACTTTCTGAGAATCCAGTGACTCTTAATGCTTGCATTTGGACTCTCCTCCCCACCCTTCAGATCACAGAGTCATGGACTGATTAGAGTTGGAAGGGACCTTAAAGCTCATCGAAGTTCCAATCCCCCTGCCATGGGCAGGGACACCTTCTACTAGAGCAGGTTGCTCCAAGCCCCTGTGTCCAACCTGGCCTTGAACACTGCCAGGGATGGGGCAGCCACAGCTTTTCTGGGCAACCTGTGCCAGTGCCTCAGCATCCTCACAGGGAAGAACGTCTTCCCTATATCTAATCTAAATCTCCCCTCTTGAGGACTGTATTTTCAGTCAGGGATACCACGGACTCCAAGTGTTAAAAAAAAAAAACAACCCAAAAAACAAACAAACAAAAAAACCCCAGAGCTTTCAAGAAGAAATATCTTGAGAAATAGATAAACAATCTGCATACAGAAGAGTCATGAAGAATAAAAATGGAAGAGACATGCATTGCTTGACTCTCTCATGGTGTTTGGAAGTCAGCCCCATGGTGCACACCAGCCTGTTACCAAGACCTTAAAATGGGGAACAACTCCCTCTCAGTCATGGCTGGGACTTCATTTCCTCAGCATCTTCTGAATCTCTCAGTTCTGTTCTTTCCTTGTAAGCAAGCCAAACACTGGAAATGCAGAGAAGAAGTGATCATATTTCTCCCTAATACTAGTTCCAGTAACATTAAATGCAAAATTTCTTAATGATTGCATACCACAGTCTTACAATGTCTTTATGCTTTCCAGACTAATTACAAAACCAATTAAAAGACAACACATACCAATTTGGATCCACCCTGCTGCAGTGTAATAGATGCCTTCATTACACTCTTGCCAGGGATACCGTAATTTCTTTTTCCCATACTACTATCATCTTAACTTTCAGCTCATTAGTGCCTATCACATGGAAAAGGTTTGTTCTTATCCCTCCGAGACACGCACACATCCACCATAGCTGCAATGCCTCTGCTTCTGTATTAAGTTTCAAAGCCTGGTACAAAAGTCATGTAATTTAAGCAGCATAAAGTGCCCATAAAATGCAATCAAATTAGAGCAAGCGAGCCTACAGTTAAAAGTGATCACACTAAAGCAAGTCAATAAAGTAAAAGATAAGCCATTCACACACTCAGACTGCACAGGAAACTAAGGATTTGAATGAACTCCTAAGCTGGCAGAATGGTAAAGTTCATCAGCAGATCTGCTGCCTGAGGAGTGGACCTGAGAACACAGCCATGGAGAAACCCTTGCACTACTGTAGCTAATGCCAAAACTTCCATCAACTGCAAAGAAGCATGAATTAATCTGGCACAGAAGAAAATGTGTTTTCAAATGTACAGAAGTAACTGATGATTCGTTTCACCTTGGTTCAACTCCAAATATGATCTCTCACCTTTGTGTGCAGATCTGTGGCAGAACTTGCCTTGACCAATGCCATAATCCTAAAGCTGTTTTCTTACTCTTTTCCACTCTGTATTACCTCAAATCACCTTCAGGCATCCCTCATTTTCTGAGACAACATTTTTACCCCTATTAAGCACTGATACATTAATTACATTAAACTCCAGTGCAGTGTTGTTAACATAGATTTTGTATGAAACATTTGAGAAATTCACTTAACTGGTAAAGCTGTAAATTTACTGTTTTGAATGTCATTAATCCAGAATATAGCTTCTGTAAATGCAGTATCTTTATGCATTGGTAATGGCAGGCTGACCTTCATTTAGAAGCCTTTTCCTTGGGCCAGAAAACTGATATCAGTACTTGTGGGTGGATTAGGACCTCTGATGGTATTAAAATAAGGAGCAGCTGCTGCCCTAACCACATTAGAATGGCTTTACTGCACTTTTTGATTACTATCAGCTACAAAAACAGTATATTTGTTGACTTCAGAATGACAGCTTGCTGGAGGGAGAAGGGCAAAACTGTGTTTGATTATTAGCAGATAGCAGCCGATAAGAACTACTTAGTGGAACAAACCAAAGACTTTTCTATAAACTGCATAAAAGCAGCTTTTCCCTTTTAAAGATGTAGCTCTTGCTTGTGTCACAGCAGATACCAGAAGGGTTGACTTGCTTTAATACACACTGTGCCAAGGTATGTTTCACTTAGATGCATGTAAGTTCTTGTAGAAATTAGCACTGTGGTTTATTCCAAGTGTGACCTGATATCTACCATCTTGCCTTTATATTGCTTTACAAAAACACATTACACATTAGATTGCCAGACAAGTGAAAAGGCAAAAAAAAACATCCAGGAGTAACACTGGTCAAGAATAACAAGTATCACCAGTTACAACAGATCCAACCCTCTCAAACATGGTAGATACGGAATAGCAAAAAACTGCATGGAAATATTGCTGCTAGGTTTGTCTTGCTTATCATCCCAGAAAGTAACATACCCTGCTATCATCTCGGGGAAAAAGAGGCTCAGTATTCCATGTATATGCAGTCAAACTCACAAATACTTTCAAGCAAGCTAATCAGGAGGAGAAAAACACCGCCAACAAAACTTCTTTGTCAGCAAAAGTCCTTGGTTGAACTCCACATCCCAGTTAACAGTGGTAGGGAGTTCAGAGGAAAGACATACTAGCCTCAGCGTTCCAGGCCAGATCTCAACTTCCTGAAAGATCAAAAGGCATTTGAGTCCAGGAATTCAGTTCAACCTATTAGAGGAGACAGATGAGTGCAAAGTGGAACTTTAAATCTAGATTTGTACAGTGTTTAGGAGTAACTAAATTCGACTTTCACACAGTTTATCCTACAATGTCCATTGTGCTTGAGAAACTGACTTACGGGTAAGACCTTGCAATTCTCTCTGGCTCCCAGAGGCTGTGTTTTCTCATGTCACAACTGACAGTTCTCATAAATCTTGACATAGATTTACTGACACCTTTGTTAAAATACCTTATTATTCAAAATTTTGTCTATCTTAGCAGAACTGGTAAGAAAATGCTATTCCTATACAAAAAAAAAAAAAAAAAAAAAAAAAACCAACCAAAACCCTACCCTGAATGTCCTTTCCCAGGAAAGATTTCCCACCCACCCTGGTTTCTTGAGATAACGCATTCCCTCTAGACTGCAGAGTAGAGCATGAGCACAGAAAGCCAACACTTAAAGAATTTTTCCACAGTTGTTCTTAAGGAGAAAAGTACATTTCCAAATTCAAAAAGCAGACAGTAACTGCTGTCTTGTGTGTTCTGGAAAGAATATTAATCAGTTTATTTTTGTAATTTACAAACAACTAGTATAGCTAGATGCTTTGAAGCACTACTGCAAATCTCAGCTGCAATGAATACAGGCCTACCTTTAACCCAGTTGGTCTTTTGCCAGGCACTTTCTCCCATCGAAACAAGGGCATTTGTGCTACCAAGCACCCTGTGCACGGATGGGAAAATAACCCCAAGTACTGCCTAAGTTATTAGACAGTATCCGCATTAGATAGTGGTGTTTTGGGCCCAGAAATACTTGCTACTTTTTTTGGTAGGTTGCTTGTTTTCTTGTTGCTTTAAACACATTTTCACACACATCTTCACAGTAGGAATTGAACATTGATTGAATTGAAGAATGTTTGGAGCTTTGTAACTCCTGGATAATCAAATCCAAATACACCTTCTACTTACATGGGATGAAATGGGCATATGCACAGGTTCAACCTGACCATACTATTACAGCTGCACAATCTCAGTGTGCCCTTTGTGTTTCCTCAAAGGCTGTCAAATCATAAAGCTTATGCACCTTCCCAGAAAGGCAGTACAAATGCCGAAGCCCTTCAGTAACAGCCAGAACCACATAAGAAAGAAGATGGAAGGAATGACTAAACCAGACTAGGCTAACTACTCCTCACAGTTCCATTAGAAATTCTGCAGATCATCTCAAGAGAAAATTAGTGTCAGACCCTTTATAAACACATAAATGCAAGTTGCCTTGTTAACAGCAACAAGAGTAACCTTAAATAATCTCCTTATAAATATGTATTAAAATTCTGAATACACAAACCACACCAAGCAAAATTAATTTTCTTCCTCCCAACCAGAAAGAACACTCAAATAGATCCCAGATGTCAATGAGAGTTACCTTTGCTACTGTCCTTATGTATTAGTAAGAAGTTCTTCCCTGTAAGGGTGCTGAGGCGCTGGCACAGGTTGCCCAGAGAAGCTGTGGCTGCCCCATCCCTGGCAGTGTTCAAGGCCAGTCAGGACAGGTCTTGGAGCAGGAAGGTGCCCATGGCAGGGGGTTGTAACAAGATGAGCTTTAACTTTGCTTCCAACCCAAACCATTCTATGAAATATCAACAGCTCTTTCAGGTTGTAGAGAGGACTTGCACAACAGTGCTGAAAAACCTGGGATTATCACTCCAACAGTCAGACAGGATCTGAGATGCCAAGCATGAGAGGTCATAGGCATCTTCAGTAGAAATACTGTATTGGACTGAGATCGTTTCCTACCAAAAGTATTTGAAATTAATTACAGAATAAAATACAAATGCCATGGAACTGCATACTTCTCAGAGCAAGAACAGCCTCCTATAGAGCTTTTAGTTCTTAGATGTCAATAAACAACCACCCAGGGAAGAGTACAAAACAGAATTCCCAAAGAGCAGTTACAACTCATGAAGTGCTGAAGGATACTACTCCTGCAGCTTTTCTTTGCAAGCTCTCTGAATTTTTATTAGATGCATATACAGTGTATAGTAAAGAAATACTTAATCTTTTCCAGAATGACAGGGAATAACATTCATCTGTTTATAAAGCAGAACAAACCAAAGTGGGTAGAGATTCCACAGCTCAAGGCACAGTCTGCTTCAAGTGGCAGTTTCTGATAATGTTATCATATCAACAGATGACAGCCTTAAAAGGTAGAAAAACTGAAAGTAAAACAAAGCAGCAGCAAGTGTACCAGGAAGGCAGAATGAAGCCTGCATTCCTTTCCAGCCTTGGAGCGGTGACTTCATCTTTGCTAGGGTGACTTTCCACTGGGACCAGGCTTGAATACTAATATTAGACTAAAAAGAAGTATGCCACCCTCTAAATATAATGATGACTCAACACCTAGAGGCTCCAGTGATGCAATGTGAAGTCAGAAACTCTTTGGTCATAATCTAGATTTTTAAAAGTGAAGGCAAAAGGAACAGATCTTCCCTTGCGGAAATAAAGGCTGCCTCCTAGAGCATCTTCTTGAATTAGCCTGTAGGAAAAGGGAACCAAAGAAACATTTCACACATGGCAGCAGACACACTGGCTCCACTTTGTTTAAAAGGAGCACTGAACAGACACATTTCAATTACATGCTTCAGAGTCAAAGCATCAGTAGAAAGTTTCTGTGTTAATCCTGGAAGTCAAAAGCTAAAGGCAACAGAGCAGACCACCAAACAGTCCAGTGTCTTTTACTGCACCTTAAAAATAAGAACAGCAGCATGCAGATGTGCTTTGTTGAGAAAGCTAAATTCAAGTACAAAGGAAAAAAGCCTTTTCTAGTAAGGCTACAGAGTTCTCTTAAAGCATCATCCTTGGACAAATATTCCAGCACTCACCTGAGCTAGCCTTAAATCTTTTTCAATGCCCAAGCTCAATAACTCACCTTTAAAAAAAAAAAAAAAAAATGTAGTCTAACATAGGCTTCTGTAGCAAAAGCAAACAGTCATCCAGTATATGTGAAAGAACCCCCCATGAAAGTAGTAACTGGTTTTGTAATAAACACCATTAAACTAGGATTATCTTTTCCATTGACTGGTTAATTTGACCTCTTTTCTCCTCCCTTTCCCGCTCCGCCTCCATTAATCTCACTGTTCAGCAAATGCATTTTTAATCACCTTCATTCCCCAATCTTGCATTCACATACTGACCCTCCTCTTCAGAAGAGTTTTTTAGGACACACTTCAACATATTTTCAAAGAATCACAAACCAGTGGAGGTCAGAAGAGACCTCTGAAGGTCATCTTGTCCAACCCCCCTGTTAAAGCCAGTTGCTCAGGACCATGCCCAGAGGCTTTGAATGTGTCTGTGGAAGGAGACCACACCACCACCCTGGGCAACCTGTGCCAGTGCTCAGTCACTCACAGTTAAAAAGGGTTTCCTGATGTTTCAGTGTGTGCCCATGGCCTCTGGTCCTGTCACTAGGCACCACTGAAGAGAGCCTGGCTCTATTTTCTTTGCACCCTCCCTTTAGGTGTTAATACACACTGATAAGATCCCTCAGAGCTTTCTCTTCCCCAGGCTGAACTCTCCCACCTATCTCAGCCTTTCCTCATAGGAGAGGTGCTTCAGTCCCTTCAACATCTAAGTGGCCCTTCACTGGACAATCACCAGTATGTTCATGTCTCTAGTACTGAGAAATCCAGAAGTGGACATGTTTGGTCACTATTTTCTCATGCAGAAATAATTTAATAATAATTATTAATAATCTGTCCTATTGGTTTTAATCACATTAGCAAGAAAAAGCACCTAATGGACTTTGGCTACCATTTCCTGGGCTGCTTCACCATAACTAAAATGCTCAGAAATTGGTTTATCATTCTTTATCTGAAATGCAACTATCGAGTTTAAAAGGTACTCCTCCTGATTTGAGTCAAGATAGTGGCAAAAGGAAGAGCATATGGCCTCTAAACAGCTTGAGGAAACACATCCTTCCCTCACATAAGCATATACTAACAGTGACAGTTTTGTGTAAGCATCTCCTCAGGCATTACAGCATCTGAAGAAACCATCTTAAGAGACAAAGATGCTTCACTTTGACAGTGTGCTTACCAGTTTCAGCCTGAAGGAAATTACAGCCACATTACAGAAAAAGATGGTTTTACAGAACAGTGAAATATGCATAACAAATTCACAACAAAAGGGTTACTATCCAGAAAGCCCAAGGGCTACGTGTAGCAATTAACTGTTAACACACACACATGCACCCCCTTACAAATAATCAGTCATGCCCTTTGGCTCCCCACCACAGTTGCTTTTTCAGGAAAGATAAAAGGAGCAGCGCCTCCCATTCAGTCACACCATCAGCCAAAAATAACAGTCTCAATTTTGCCATATCTTGCTCACATGAGTAGTCCCAGCAGTTTTTCCAAGGGACATGTGGCAATTCTCAGGATTTAGGAGTATTTTCTATTTAGTTTCTTTACAGTAGGACTTCTGTGGCCCAACAGAGCCAGTGCTGTACATTTCAAAGAGCCTGTCCCTACCATTAACAGGTTATATTCCAAAATAAATGATAACACAGGACAGCAGTGGGACACAGCTGAATATGACCCCAGCTTTGCAACAGGGTTGTTGGATAATCTACTTCTCCAGACCTCTGTTCTTTAAAGCTAAAAAGCTCAGTATTTTCTGATCGCATTGTAAAGAAGGTACAATTTTGTTTTCTATACGAAGGAGCAGGCCGTCCATGATGGGAGTGGAGATAAGCAAAACCACCCCCCTTCAGCTGTAGCAAGCTGATAGTATATTGAAGCTTCTAAGCCATCCTGTGGCAAATCCTCAAATGACCGTATCACCGACCCAGATAGTCAGGGCATTCTCCTGACCTGAACACAAGTCTGAAAGCAAGGAAATATTTTTTTGACCAGATGCTTTCTTACTGTAGCAAAATCGGATACATGTAGCCAGTAAAAGTTTACATTTCCCCTTTCTTCTGTCAGTGTTTAGGATCAGGCAGTCACTCCGGAGAGGCTTCCTTTACACCAGATGGCAACACTCATCTTCAGATTCAGGGCACACAACTCTTCAGACTCACTCTGTGTTGAGACCTTAGGGTGCCAGCCAGGAAAAGACTCAAGCCTGGCCTGGTACAATTTCTTCATCTATAAAGAACATGGCCTTCTGCTGCAAGAATTCCACATCTTCAGAAAAACAAAGGTCCAAAACTCAGGCTTCCTACAGATGCCACAGTCACTCTTGACAGGCAACGCACTAAATCTTTTCCAAGAAGCCCTGTGATATTGGTGAAAGTGTATAGATACTAGAGAAAGCAGTAAGAACAGACAATGCGAATCGGTTTATCCACAGTGCTGGTGTACATGCAGGTAAGTGTTCCCCACAGGCTGCTGTCAGCCCCTTCTCAAGCACAAACTGGAACTTACCCTGTATCTGACACAGATTAGTTAAATGTCTTTAAAATAAAACATAAAACAGCTAAGGCATTGGCTTTTAAAACCTGAGTGTATTGCTTAGATACCTGCATATTCAAAGTTCGAATTTGACGGTTCAGCCTCTTAAGACACTTCAGGCAAAGAACTTTAATATTGTTGTATGCCAGAGCCACTTAGAAGCTTATATTTAAGTATTATTTATACAGCACATTCACACACCAAATCTAAACAACCTTTCAAGACGACAGGTTTCTCTGGTTTTCTTTACCAGCTAACTTGTAACTTCCAAACCAATCATACCTCCATTTTCCTCCTAAAAGCATAGTTCAGGAGTAAGAGATAAAAGATACGCTGCAAAACCATTACTTTCTGTAGGATGGATAACACAATGAAACTACTGCAAATATAACCATTACTGTAGCATGTTGTTCAAAAAGTTTAGTGTACCACTACATATAGATAGGATCAATGTCACTGAAGATATGATTGTCAGCAGCATTTATTGTGTGAAATTTTAAACTTCAGCTTAGTAACTTGACAATATTTTATATTGAATTCATGTATGCTCTTATCCTGCAGCAACAGTTAATAATAGAAAGGATTATGAGTATTAGTCAACTGGGAACACAAGTACATGTTCTACAGGAATAATAAAAATAATAATCAGCTCCCCAAGTCCTTGGATTTAATGAGAAATCTGAAAGTAATCCCATCTAGTTAAATATAGACTTATTGGGATAAACTACTTACCTGCCAAAAGAGCTGTTCAATACATGTCATTGACAGATAGTTTACAGATATGCACATGGAACAGAATATCCACCTCCACATCCCAGCTGCTATTCTTGAGACACAACCTTAAGTCCTGCAAGTCTTTGGGGATTGCTATCCCACGTACTTACATAATCACCCACTCCATTTTCTAACTAAGCCACCAGCTAAATGCCAGTATAGCGCTCTCAGAGGAGAAAGCTCAGAGCAAGTGGGGATAGAATCTCTGCAGGAGACAAAGAGATTCTCTAGTTCTAGGCACACTTCTGTTTTCTTCTTTTAAAACTGTGTTTTCAAACCCCTTTGACTTAAATGAAGTTCATTACCAAATGGTTTTGAAGTTCCACAAAAAGGCACAATATAAGTGCAGATGTGCCTATAACAATTAGCCTAGACTATTTCATCAGACAGTAAGGCACCAAACTATCAGTTTTACATTCCTGACGTCTCCATCAGGAAGAATACTAGGTTAAGAAACAGGAATTGAACACTTCCTGAAAAAATTGACTTTTTTTAGTTATTTTTATATTAAGATATTGTTTTCATCATTCTGATTTAGTTGAACTACAGAGTTAGAAGTATCACCACATAGTTCTTGTCTTTGTTCTCACTATCATTCATTTTGGATTTTCCAAATAAAATAGGATTTCAGATAACTTAAAACATTTGAGATCCTATCACTCTATGCAATTGCCTGAAAGGAGGTTGTAGTGAGGTGGGGGTTGGTCTCCTCTCCCAGGTGAGAAGTGATAGCACAAGGCGAAATAGCCTAAAGTTGCACCAGGGGAGGTTTAGATTGGGTATTAGGAAAAGTTTCTTCACACAAAGGGTTGTCAAGCATTGGAACAGGCTGATCAGGGAAGTGGTGGAGTCACCATCCCTGGAGGTATGGAAAAGATGTGTAGATGTGGCACTTAGAGACATGGTTTAGTAGTGGACTTGGCTGTGCTAAATTAACAGTTGGACTTGATCTTGGAGGTCTTTTCTAACCTAAAAGATCCCATAAGATACAGGAAAGACAGCCTCCCATCACAGTGGTACGTGATCAGCAAGTGGGAGAAATTTTCACATGTTTAACTTTGCCACCTCCATCACAACTGGAGCTACAATTGCTCTGAAGACCTGTACCCACATTTCAGTATTCTGCAAATCTGAACAAAAGAACATATTTGCTCACCACAGTTGATAAGAAAAGCTTTTTAAGCTATTGAAATAGATGTCATGGCAGAGTATTGTCACCTTAGAAAAAAAAATATCATAGTTTTGATCCATTTTCTTTGTAGAAGACAGATTAAATTGTTTCATTGAAACTTCAGTAAATACAAACACAAGGCATACATTTCTCTTGTATTGAAAACATGGAAAGCAACACTGTACCTTGCTGTCCTCATCTTCAAACACAGACTGGTGAACATTACAAGCAAAGAGAGAATTTGGGAGATCATTGAAGTCAATTATTTCATGAAAATCTTCCTCTGCAAAGCATCTCTTAAAATCGTTGTCTCCATTTATAGAGTAGAGCAAGAACTGTCCTCCATCCTCCGGGATGCAGCCATAGTGACCCAGGCCACGCATTCCAAAGAAGTACGAGTCTCCCCTCATCCCTGGTAACATGGAGAAGAGAGACACAGTTACACTACACTTCAGAAATATCATATACACAAGTTAACCCAGAAGTCCTTAGTTTGGGGGGTTAGTTTGTAGAAAGTGTATTTCATACTATTTTAAGGCAACAACTGGCCTCTGAAACAGGTCATTAAAACTAGTTTCAAAGTTCACATAGGGGCTTTGCTTTAGTTTTATTTATTAGCATAGAAAAGACCTAAGCATACCAGCACAAGTTGCTGAACACGACCAGAAGCAATGCATTTTTTCAGGGCCCTTGCCCTGAAAGAAAATATTGTGTTGTATTTAGGTTGAAGAGAGTCATGTTTGCTACTGGGAAGGCAGGCTGGTGCTTCCGAGTTCACAGTCAGCTTAGAAAGTGTAATGCACTGGGTAAGATGAAAGCAAAAATAACTTTGAGAATTATACCAGGCATCAATTCAAAGGAAGAAAAAGGGGGAGGTGTGGGGGGTGAGGGGTGGAAATCAAAACCAAACCCACAATCACAAAAAAAAAAAAAAAACCCAAAAAAACCCAAACCCACCAGCTAAGGGAAGAGTGGACTCAAAGAGATGATCCTCAGCCCCCTTTAGGAAAAACATGCTGACTTTAGAGCCTTTACCCAAAATCTATCACAGTAGAAAGGTAATTTTATGACACACAGAAATAATAAGCCCATACATCAAACACTACCCCTACTGTTGATAACAAGAGTAAACTTCATGCCAGTCAAGGGGAATAAGTAAAGATCTAATTAATTATCAGTGTGTTCATTAGTATAAATTCAGGTATTTATCAATCCTTAGTACAGGTGTATTACACATCAGCCTATAACCTCTACAGAACTCCAATAAGCTGACTAGAAGCTGTGGAGAAGCATAATAAAACCCCCAACATTTTTGTTTCTTCCAATCACAGTACGTAATCATTGGCTGCTTTTCCTCCTCAGACTGAGTTAAAGAATTACATAAACAGCATGCTCATCTGTTTCTGATTTGCTCTACTGCATACTTGCTATTCTCTATAAATAGTTGTAAATATTAGTTCAAATACACTATTTAGGACTAGTGTCCAAAATTAAACCCTATGGGCTTATTACACTTAATCTCAGTAAAGCAAAGCTAAATTAGTTCAAAGCTTGATCCATTCATATAAGAGGTCATGGGATCAAGGCCTAATCAGGTCATATTTAAGAGACCAATACAGAAGACTTGCTTCTGAAAATTAAAAACTGAATAGAAAGACACAGGAATCTTAAGTCATTGTTAATGTCTTCTGAATCAAAACCTACCAAAACCTGCTTTCTTAATCAGTGCTTGTGCAGCTGTGCCAGAGTAATGATTTTCCTGGGGGAGAAGGGCATTACTTTGACATTCTGCTCATTTATAAACATCATAAATTTAGCCAAATAAGATTGGAGGGGACATGGCAGCAGTCTTTGCACCCCAAAAGGCAGCTGCAAAGGGGAAGAATTAACCTCTCACTGCCAGGGCTAAGGTACAGAGGCTAAGAACCACACTGGTACCACCACATCACCAGACAAAGCCATGCCAGCCCTTGGCAGGGCTAAGTGAATGGCTGGGACTCAATGACCTTAAGTCTCTTCAAACCTGCACAATTCTATGGACCTAATCTGCCATGCCTGTGCCTTTCACATGACTTCATTTCTGCTGCTGCTCTGAAATGATATTTGGCTGACGACAGGGCACATCGTTTCGTGATGTAAGGTTACAGAATGTCAGTAACTGTTATTGCTGAGGTCTCAGAGCTAATGATGGAAATTCTGAAGAAGAAAAGCTGAAGTCATGCTCACCAGTATCAGTTAGGAGCAGAGAGTCCACACTTACCATGCTCTCAAATCACACAATAGACACAGATTTACTAGCCAGTATTGCTCAGAACAGCTAAGGCTGGAAGGGGCCTGGACAGGTCATCTAGTCCAAACCATGAGGTCAGACCAGGATAATTCAGGACCTTATCGAGAGGTAAGTGTTGTACAGTGATACCACTCATAGTACATGTGGTGATCTGCAGAGAGTTGGTAGGTCACAGGATCTTAACTGTCCTCCTTTTCCAGGTACCAAAGTATGTTACACAGCTAAAAACAGAATAGTTTTCTAGTCTGTATTCCATGCATGTGATTTATGAGGGAGGAGTTTAAAACAAGTAAGGGTGCAGTGCTCTAAGGAAGCAGGTATAGTATGAAAGCTTCAGGCCAATTACCTCTTTTTACTCTGTCAACCTGAAGACAGGTTTTTAGACTATCAAATGCACACCAGTAATTTCACCAGCTCAGTTTGATATTAGCACAAGTATCTCCAATAATTTCAGTTTAGGAATTCAACTCTAACTGAAAAGGAGGCCTGAACAAGTGGCAGAAGAGATGGCTACAGCTTCAGCAGTATACACAAGTGAACATAAGGAACTTCAGTGTCACAGCAATATGGCCTCTGGTGTTTGAGCCAGCTCACTTGAGCCTACTAGTATTACCATACATTTCCATGTAAATATACCCAAATAAGTACCACAAAAAAACCCCAAACTCACAGCAGCCACTACTGTGGAAGACACTTAAATTCCAAATGTATCACCACTCTAGCAGAGAACATTAATAGATCATCAACTCCAAACACAATAATCTCTAAACATGCTTAACATCATGTCTAGCATGTGCTGAGATTCATTGCTTCTAGGTTTATGAAAATAAACTTCAAGCACAAGATGTTACAAAAAAAGTTTACATGCCAGGGAGTATGAAGTATTTCATTCACAACAGGCAACATTCTTGCAGTCAGTGAAGATACTGACTATTTTAGAGTCAAACTGGCTAAGAACCTTTCCCCCACGCAAGCATTAGGCTGGAGGAGTCCAGTCAGCAGAGCGGAATGTTTCAAAGCTGACTTTACACAACAGACTCAAAAGGATAAAGATGACACAAGCTGATACGCAAAAGTTGAAGGAATTCAGATCATGAATTAACACTCAATAAGCATTCTAGTGAGAAGAGGGGAGATTAAACTGAACTGGGAATAGTGAAGTTTAGGACCTACAAGAATGTCCTAGGATACAATGAAAGAGGGATCTGCTGGTTGAATGGAACTTAGAGTCAAAACAGAGCAATAGAGGCAACACAATTCATTGATTTGTTTTCCATACACAACTATTTATATTAACTGATATCATAAAATGCACTTCTTAGTCTAATAAATAAGCTTAACTTTCACTGTAAAGTATGACAGTAATGTTAAAAAGAACCTCATGCCAGGTAACAGGTTTCATCTATCCTGTTCCCCCATGCATTACAAAGCTATTAGGGTGTGCAGAGAACTACAACAACAGAAGTCAGAAAGGTCTACAGGTTTCTTCACTAAACTGTTGCAGCTTTATTGTTTTCCCCATATTATAAAGTCCTAGACAGTAAAGGAGGCTTTTAAGTTAAGAATTAAGCAAAACCACTGTGACAAGCAACAAAACAGAACAGGATTTTGAGTTATAACCATGAAGTTCAGGTGTTTAACTACCTTAGTTGACAATAAGGGAATAAGCATACACTGCAGCAAGAAATTCTATAATACATAGTTCCATCTGAGATGAAACTCAAATGAGATTAAAAATTAGCAAATTAATTACATTACGTGGTAGTAGTTTTGCTCTGCTAGGACTCTTTATCAAGTAAAGCTTACTCCTTTTTTCAGGCAATTCTTGAGACAGATTCACTCACTGGGACATGGGTATTGGCCAAGCCTTCTTGAGAAAGTCACTGTCTCAAATGCCTTTGACCAACTCTTCTTTGAAGACTTGTAGGTAAGTGTGTATATATGCACATGTCTCTTTCACACTTAAGATACACCCAGAATTCTAGCCAGTGTTCCCTCCACTAGCAAGTCAACTTATGGTACCCTGATTATTAAATCCTCTGCCCAATTTAAGATGGGACCTGTGCAGTTAAGAACATTTGTATGGAGTAACTATTGTTTCACAAATTTTACTTTGCTATCAAAGGGCCACATGCTGCACAACATTAAACACAGCACCACAATTAAAATAGAAATCTAACAAAAGACATATGTCCCTTAAAAGAAATAAACTGCCTATGAGCCTAAGCAAAATGACAGTCAGAGAGGACAAACACACTTGAATCAGCAACATTTGTTAGCACACTTCAAAGCCCCAGGCTGTAAATTCAGACTGAGTGGTTTGTACCAGCACTTCTGCCAAAAGATGCAACATAATCGGTCATTCACCTCAGGCTTCTCACCCCCAACACCAGTCGTTTCCCTACTCAGAGAAGGGCCCCACACAGCCTTTTGTTGTGGAGAAAGCGTCTCCTGCTCTGATTCATGACACAACCAATCTGATTCAGTTAACACACCAGGCCCAAGGAAAAAAGTTTGGGTTTAACTCTATGCATAAGGGAGGCAACTGACCTGATCTTCTTCATAGCTGTGTGGATATTTGTAGCAACCAACTTGGGCCAAGTTTAGGAACAGAGAGACAATGGCAAAGGTTGGAATTGCACTTTTCAGCAACTAACCTACTTAAAGCATTAATGAAATTATAACGTGAGTTTTCAACAGCTCTGAATGAACTTCATAGTAAGTCACATATCAGACATTATCTTCAGCCAGTCAAGAACTGGAAATCTTACCTTTCCCTGCATTATAAATAACTCTACACATATATATAGAACAAATAACTACACATGCTTTATTATGTCTGTGAAACACCTTAAGGCTCAGGGTTTTTTTTGTTGGTAGCATTTTTAGCTTCTTTGAATTGACTTGGCCACAGGCAGTCCTCTGTCAAAAAATATTCTCTTCCTGATTATTCTACTAATTTAGAACAAAAGAATTTACATTTCAAATCCCTTAAAACAATTAATTCCAAATCATGCATAATCCATGAACTGTATTGTCATATAAAATAAACCCAGTTACAAGTCACCTTTTATGTAACTATAATACAATCATGTAATCACATTCCCATTTATATTAAAAGCTCCTTTCCACAGCTTCTGACAAAATAACTAACCCCCTCCTGTGGTCCCTTTTATATTATTAAAATAAAAAAACCAAGCAGACCTCCAAATAAGAGCAAACCTTTTGATCTTGCATTTAAAATGTAATGATTTCAAACTGAGTTGTGTATTTGCTTCTCCCTTCCCAAGTCAGGACATTTTTAAACACTGAAGATACCAGAAGTTGTCATCCAGGATTTCAAAAGAAGTAGCAACACCATAACCAAATAATACAGCAACACTAAGGCATCATCCAGCACCAGTACTGATGATAAATTCATTCACCAAGATCTTAACTGGGACCATACTAATAAACTCCATAGCAGGATTATTCCCCTTAGAAGATCAACATATATAAACCTGAGCCCAAGTCCATGTAACTCAATGCTGATTGTTTGCCACATCCGTTTATCCACTTCAAATATAGTTCACCCATATGCAATCTGTGTTTCTACGTTATTTTGTTATTTGGTGTAGAGTTTTGCCCCTAAACTTTCGCATCAGAAAAATACTCAGTTATTTCAATTATTTTCCACCTGTGGTCAACGTGTACAAGAGCTTGAAATTTGTGACAGTTCAAATCATGAAGCAAACACCCTTCCCATGGGAACAATTAGGCCATGTCAGCGTGCAACTGTATAGATCTATAACAGAAAGCTCTGTAGAGATTCCAGGTGGGAGCTAAGCATTCACTCTGTCACCTCACTATTTTTAGACATGCTACACCTCTAATTAAAATGGAGACCAGCAGAAAATTATATTCACTGGCAAACAGCTTACTGAAAATTGTTATCAAGAAGTATTGCTTTTTTTAGTGTAAAACAAAAAAGGCAAAGATGTATTACTTCTTATGGAGTTAGACCCCTACAGAGCAAACAACTGCAGCTGAAATTTTGCTGAATTAAGACAACTTGAGCACATAAAGCATCTGAACGGACCAATGCCTTACATACCACCAAGCATGTATAGATTTATCCACTGTTTTTAATATTTTGTTTTATAACAAAGCATTTCCTTGGTGACTATTTTCCTGTTTTAAGAGGTTTTAAGAAGAGTCCCTGAGGGACATCAAGAAACAGGCACAAATCTTTTGAAATTGCTAGGAAACTTTACTTTTTTTTTATTAAACACTGCTTGCCATGACAAACAACATGACTAAAAATAGAATAAAGCAAACAAAATGTTACAAATAGAAGCTTTAAATATAATCACTATAAACTACAAGTACTATTGAGTCCCAAGTACAAACCTGGAAACCATAATCTACAGGAATTAAGAAAATTTGGGGAAAAAAAAAGGCAAGAATTGTTGCAGTTGTTTTTCCAGAAGGGTCCAGAAAAGGTATAGGGATTCTACCTCTGGCTCCTACTGAATAAAGAAAACCAAACAGCACATTTTACCATAATTTGAAGGGGGGTAGGAATCAAACCCACTGGGTAAGATCAGTCTTCACTTTAAATATTCACTGAATTAATGACAGCGCAGTCACCAGTTCCTGTCATGTCAGCCTAAGGATGCAGC
>NW_009934100.1:0-2157 GCF_000696875.1 Nestor notabilis | reverse complement strand
CACGTGGACCCACAGTGAAGACTTCGGCAGAAGGCACAAGTATATCAGGGTAGTTCAGATAGTAGTAGCCTACTAAAATTTCATTCCATTCTGCAAAATTAACACTGGAGATCAGTATTATTTTTACATAGTGGTAACTCTTCACTGTGGAAAGCTCCCATATACTTAAATTGAGACATTTTACTTAAAGCAGAACAGGACCTCATATGACAGGATCAATGAGCTGTTGCAGTCTCAAAAGCAATATGGACTATAGTCACCCCCTCCCTCAACCTGCACCTCTCCACCTCCCACCTGGACACCAACTATTCCCCTTACAGCAATAAAAATTACTGCTATGGTGGAGCCCACTCTCATTTTCAACTCCAATTTGGTTAGCACCACACAAAAATAGTCTCCATCTTCACTATTCCTCTTGCAGAAGTGGCAGATACGAGGAAGAGGATTTTATTATTATTTTTTCAAACGCTAACTGGTGCAAATCCCAAATGTTCTAATCCTTTCCATTGACATTCTGGTCGTATTAAATTTAGCTGAGACTTTGTAACTATTTTTGGAAGCTTTTAGCATCCAAAGGGACTATTCAGTTTTATTCATCTAAAGCAGGGCTGGCCAGCTCAAGCAGTTCAAGACCTGCATATTGCTGTGCCTCCCATGCCAAAGATGTATCCTATGACTAGTAAAGGAACTCCACTGGCCTTGGCTTGCCAAGCAATCTGTACCTCCAGCCCTGGAGAAAACAAGCCAGCAGACAGTGGTGCTCAACCCTACTAAGCCAAGACTCCAGCACCATTCCACAACAGGAAGATGATACTTTGAGCAACCAATGCCAGGCGTGAAGATTTTACGTGCTGTTCTTACGGTCAAGAAGCTGAGCCATGATGAATCGACCACTATAGTTACCATGGTAACATTAAGGCATTCAAAGAACAAAAAAATCCCCAAACCAAAGAAACCAGAACAAGATTTTGGATTACCTTCACTTGGCCTCTATGCTACTCTATTTAAAGCGAGCCAGTTTTATAAGCGACACACAGCACTACAATGTTGCTGGCCTGCAGCCAGACCTGACACCTCACACAGAGGTCAGTGGAACGCATTTAATAGCCCTCTAGCTTGTAACGTGAAATTCATAACTATACCCCAATTCCTACCAAGACCTACTTCCTCTTTCCCTGCTGGGAGGAAAGAAAAAGGAAGAAACCCTGTATGTCAGTACTACATGCAACAGGAGCTGTTCACAGTGTTTTAACTCCTAGAGGATACTCAACACTGATGACACAGAATAAAATGTCATTGTTTCCTTAAAAAGGATTTTCTGCTGGTACACCCATGTAATTTATAACCTAAAAAAACCCACCAAGGACACCAATGCAATGACAAGTATTTTCAAGACAAACCAAGCTACTGAATCCGAGTAAGCACTATAATATTTGGAAGAAGGCAGAGAAACTACATCACATAGCTGATAACTATTTCTCAGAAATTTAAGGGGAACAGGAGAAGTAACACTTACTAGCTAACAAATTTAAATTTAATAATCTCCATAAAATAATCTTCTGTCTTTTTTACTGTTATGTGTGTAGTTTTTCTGATTTACACACTCACAGTATTCAGACTTCCATCTGTTCAGGAATGATACGCAACCATATAATTTAGTTTTACTGCAAGAATGCAGCAGAGTTTCTTTACAGTAATTATGTATTTCCATAGAAAAAGAGTTTTCCTTTTCCAGGGAGCAACCATTCTAAGAAGGTAAACAACACCAAGCAAACAGATTTGTAAGTGCAGAACTTGAAAGCTTAACACAGCAGCTCACATAAAGCAAAACCCTTGATTAAACTACAATTCTCACTTGTATGATTTCTCTCAGCTGTATAAGCCTATCATGCATTTTCCTTTTAGGAAACTACATTGAACTCCAAACTCAGGCAGTAAAGGGACAAAATACTTTAAAGGGATAGAAAAGAATCTAGGAGAGATATGTAAAAAACCAAGCCAACAGCTTCGGAGAGCTACCTGTCGTTTAAGCATCAAACAACACCGGTGTGGGATGCTGGACAACTTTAAAGCAGCCCGAGAAGATTCTCCCTCGGGGATACGGGCTTCGCTGCATGCACCCCAGCCTTAAGGTGTACGAGTAGCTGGGACAGCTCC
>NW_009934099.1:0-407 GCF_000696875.1 Nestor notabilis | reverse complement strand
AGCCGTGACCTCACAAGGGCAGCCTGTAGCCTACCACAAAATTCCAAAAAAGGCTCGTTAATCTTCTGCCTTATCGCTGACCACGGTTCAACTGTTTTCCCAAATTTCGCAATGGCACGGTATGCCTGCCTAGAGGCCTCAGTGGCTGCTTGAAGCTCTCGGCCTCTGAGTCCTCCTACCTGTTGTGCTGCAGTGACCATTTGCCCCTTGCCAGCCAGCCTGTCAAAGGTGGATTGCCGTAGGGGGTGAGTGGGGTCTACTGCTGCAGCATGTATGCGGGCTTGCAAATCATGGTACCACGCCTCCTTCCAAAGAAGGATTAGTGGGCCGGTTAGCACTGCCTTCGCCAGCTGCCTAGCGTCGGCAGGGGTTAGTGGTTGGACGTGGGCGGAGTCGAGCAGCATCGG
>NW_009934098.1:0-4017 GCF_000696875.1 Nestor notabilis | reverse complement strand
GCCAACCTCATGAAGTTTAACCAAGCCAAGTGCAAGGTCCTACACCTGGGTTGGCACAACCCCAGGCACAGCTACAGGCTGGGTAGAGATGAGATTCAAAGCAGCCCTGCAGAGAAGGACTTGGGGGTGGTGGTTGAGAAGCTTGACTTGAACCAGCTTCAGTGTGCGCTTGCAGCCCAGAAAGCCAACCATATCCTGGGCTGCATCAAAAGAAGCGTGACCAGCAGGTCAAAGGAGGTGATCCTGCCCCTCTACTCTGCTCTCGTGAGACCTCACTTGGAGTATTGTGTCCAGATCTGGTGTCCTCAACATAAAAAGGACATGGAGCTGTTGGAGCAAGTCCAGAGGAGGGCCACGATGAAGGATGATAAGAGGTCTGGAGCACCTCCCGTATGAAGACAGGTTGAGAAAGTTGGGGCTGTTCAGCCTGGAGAAGAGAAGCTGCATGGAGACCTCAGAGCAGTCTTGAGTATCGGAAGGGGGCCTACAAGGATGCTGGGGAGTGACTCTTCAGTAGGGACTGTAGTGGTAGGACAAGGGGTAATGGCTTTAAACTTAAACAGGGGAAGTTTAGCTATAAATTTCGATATACAGAAGAAGTTCTTCACAGTGAGGGTGGTGATGCACTGGAATGGGTTGCCCAAGGAAGCTGTGAATGCTTCAACCCTGGTGGTGTTCAAGGCCAGGTTGGACAGAGCCTTGGGTGACATGGTTTAGTGTGTGGTGTCCCTGCTCATGGCAAGGGGGTTGGAACTAGATGATCTTAAGGTCCTTTCCAACACAAAACATTCTCTGATTCTATGATTCTATGTTACTGTAATCTTTTCATTCCTGGAAGCACTTCAGAGGGTGGAGATACAAACAGAATTATATGGAATCATGGAAATAAATGCATGCAAGAATGTAAACAGTTATGAATTGTGCACTAAAATATGTCACCAAAAACATTCATTCTCATCTGTTTTTTTAGTTTCCCTTTGTAGTCTCCTTTTTCATTGCACTGCACAATCCCCCAAAATCATCCTATCTTTAGACAGAAAATGCAGAGTCAGTGCTCATTGAATTGCTTTATTATGCACTGCATTTACATCTTTCAGAAGTATTGAACTGCACAAATGAGTGTGTATAGGTACATAGTCCACAATTTTGCAGGAGCTGTTGTAATCTTTTTAGAAGTTTAGAAATAGGAATTTCTTCTTCCTAATGTTAATTTCACTGTTTGGACATAGAAGGTACCTGTACCACCATATTCTGTCAGCATTTCAAGAACTATGTATTCAGGTCTAATCAATATGGTGCTAAAATGCTGACAGAAGTCAAAATAGGTTTTCCAGTCTAGGTGTGAAATTTCCCCTAAAACATCCTTAGTGTAGACAAGGTGTGAAGTGCAAGGTGCAGCCAGAGCATGGTAACAGCCACCTTCGAGTTTTATATATTTACTCTTCTCTAGAATACATACTTGCAAGAGAATTGGCCTATTTACAGGAGGAGGAGTCCTCCTGAAGGTCCTCTGGGAACTGCCTGCAGCGAATGTGATAGAGCTACATTTATTGCTCAAAATTAAGGGGAAGAAAATGTGCCCACTCAACATATTAACCAAAAAGGACACACTTTCCTCATCTTACACGGTAATTATTCTGTCTGCATTATATCTTTTATGGAGATTATGCTGACAAAGAAAATAATCTGCATTTTAGAAGGACATTGTGACCGGCAGTAATAATGGGAATGTAGTGTTGCTGTTTTGTTTTCCTTTAATGTTAACATCCACTCACCTTTATCCACAAATTGAGGTAATACACAGGAATCAGTAAGAAAAAAATGAAAGGCATACCTACATCTCTGTTTGGCAGAATCATCTAATTAAATGATTCTAAACTACTGCTTGTTGCATATAGCACCTTATAGTGAAAGAGACATATTTTCAAAGTATTATGCTAAAAGGAAAATCCCAGAGAAGTTAAACATTGATTATAAATAGACTACTCTGTGTCAGAAAGCAAATATACATACATCTTGAAAGAAACCTTTCTAGTTACATAGCAGTTAAAAAGCTCTACTCACCAAAAGGTTTCTATGGCATAAAGTATTGAAGGTTTATTCTTTCATGTGTTCAGATAGTGCTGTTCCCTTGGTCACTTATGATGTTATTTAGCTCATTGATTTGTCTTTCATTGATTTCTATTAATCTAGGTTTCCTGAGAATGTACTCTGTCTTAGGAAGTTTTTTGTAAGGTATTAAAATGATGAAAGCTTTTGACTTGATAACCCTGGGGACTGAAGAAATCTATTGATGCTGTGTTTTTTAAGAAAACCTGACGTAAATTTCACCCCACTAATGCATTATTTTTTCTCAAATTTTTCTAGGAGGGAAATTTTCTGGGGTGATATTTCATCTTCTAGGTCCCTTACATCTGTGAGTTCAAAGCTCTCATAAAGTTCTGGTGATGACGGGACTTACATAAAAAAAGGATTCAAGCATCACTAACACTGACCCTGAACATCCATCAAATTAAAAGATTCCTTTCAAAATATTTTCATGGAGTCTAGTGATGAATTAAAGAAAACAATACACTTCTTTCAGAATATCATGTAGTTAGTCATTCCTTGTGTTGTGTTCAGATGTTGATTTAGAGGTGAAAGGCTTGGTAGTGTAATACTATTCCCCTAAGATATCTAATCTCTGCATCTGTGAACCTCTCTAGAGCAATGCCATGGTCTGTAGTAAAATAAAGCTGATTAGCTGCAGACTTCCTTGCTCTGGAATTTAAATATAAAATTGTAAGGCTTTTTTTTCTTTCTTCCCAGAAACACTGCTATGTGAAACCTCTGTTTGTTTTCTGTAGCCTTAGTATGAATTTTCTTCAGCAGTACGTTCTACTTCTTTTTTTTTCAATAAAGTGTAAAAGTCCTGCCTCTGATAAACTTATTGAACTTGTGTTGTGTTTCCCTAGGGAAATATCTGCTCTCATTGCAGGAAAGAAAACCCTTATACTTTTTACCATAAAAAGAGTCTCCAGAGACAAATGAGTGAGAAAACAATTAGCCTTAAAAAAACCCAAACAAACAAACAAGAATTTTCATTCTCCTCAAAATAATGTTTGTGTATGTTTTCAACCAGATTTTGAATTTAATATGTAATTGTTTTTCGTTCATACATCAAACGAACAATTAACGTTACAGCCTAAGTATCTAGGTAGAACTTGGATTACTGGTCTTCTATTTGGTTTAATGTAGAAGAGGTTGCTTTGGCCCTTGTAGGGCAGACCATTACTTACAGAGTGGATTTTGAGGGCTATGGTACCAATTGACTGTCACGGTTTAAGCCCAGCTGGCAACCCGGAACCACGCAGCTGCTCGGTCACTCCCCCCACTTCTTCCTTCCCCCTCTCCCAGAAGGATGGGGAGGAGAATCGGAAGAATGTAACTCCCATGGGTTGAGATAAGAGCAGTCCAGTAACTAAGGTATAATACAAACCACTACTGCTACCACCAATAGTGATACTGATAAGGGAAATAACAAGGGGCGAGGATACAATTGCTCACCACCCGCTGCCCAATACCCAGCCTGACCCGAGCAGCGATCTGGGTCTTACAGGTAACTCTCCACAGTTTATATACTGGGCATGATGTGCTGTGGTATGGAATACCCCTTTGGCCAGTTTGGGTCAGGTGTCCTGTCTCTGCTTCCTCCTGGCTTCCCTCCTCCCTGGCAGAGCATGAGACTGAGAAAGTCCTTGGTCAGAGTAAACATTACTGAGCAACAACTAAAAACATCGGTGTTATCAGCGTTGTTCCCAGGCTGAAAGTCAAAAGCACAGCACTGCACCAGCTACTAAGAAGGAGAAAAATTACTCTTATAGCTGAACCCAGGATGGTATCCACCCTTTATTCCATACCATTTAGGTCATGCTCAGATCCCACATTTTTCAATATACTATCACTTTGTCACATATATATATGCCCACACCCACGCTCAAAGAGAAAGATATCATTCCATAGTCCATGGACCAATCC
>NW_009934097.1:0-48384 GCF_000696875.1 Nestor notabilis | reverse complement strand
TTTTTTATAAATATATTTTTAATGGTAGCACAGGAGGTGTTATAGAGGAGAAATGATAGGAAAAATTACATGCAACATGAATGCTAAAAACATTTGTTCAGAAACAAGGCTATTTGTAGGTAATCCCACCTTAAAGTAGAACAGACTCTAATAGTTTTACTTTTTACGTTACTCCTATATAGTTTTATTTCGAATTTGGTGAGCTTAACTATGACAAATGTAAATAAAGTTCAGTCTTTTATTAAAGTTTCAGTAGCATTTGCTTTTACATATTGAAAAATAATCAACAGAAATTATACCCCTCTGGCGCAAAGCGGATATTATTGTAGACAAAATCTGTTACATGTATTATAAAACCAACCAAAGGTATACATGAAACATCTTGAAAGTTAAACTCTGAAGGGGACAATAAAGCTAACTTTTCCTCATATTTTAATTTCACCATATTAGTGAAAAGTGTCCTGGAGGATTCAAGGCTTCAGCTTCTTGTGCGTTTTCAATTGTTATACATAAATGCACAAAAGGGAGATATAGTTGATTTGATCCAGAGTGGGTATAGATTACAAAATATGAAAACCTTTAGTTCTCTCTTCTATGTTCACTTAAAAATGCCTCCTATATTACATTTCTAGGTGATTTTACTTTCTCTTAACCATGCAAAAGCTATAGTGTTTCAAAGCTGCAGATTAGTGATGGTGGCAGCTGATTCCTTTTGGTTATCTACAGCACCATCTTAGTGTCTTGAGGCATAAAAGAATATTATCTGTGTGACAGTTATGGCTAGAGCCATCTATACTGTTCATGCTATCAGCACTCAAAGAGCTCAGAATAGAAATCATCCAGTTTAAGACATCTTCTGTAGTTTCATTAAAAGCTTAAAATCATGAGGTACTGCAAGATATGACTAAGGCTGTACGAAAATTTCAGTAAAGCTACGATGTGGAAAAGTATATATGCTGTTGGGGTGGTTAGGATGGAAATGCTAATCTTTTGTAAAGGCAGTTGACCATAAGCAAGACAACCTATAAATCTGCTTTCCTTCTTTACTTAATTTTCATCACAAATAATGTGCCACTCTGATTGCATGAAATCATCAGGAGTGTCTTCAATTACTATGTGCAGCCTCTGATCAAAATGACTTCCTCTATTCTCAATCTGGGGGATGATGGGGAGAAAACAGGAGGAGGGGGGTGAGAAATGCACAGCCAGTTATGTATTACAAATGTCAGGTTACTGTGAAAGTGTATATATCCATATTTAATAATTTCTAAGCTGGAGTTGTGATTGTAATAATG
Source organism: Nestor notabilis (assembly GCF_000696875.1). Taxonomy (NCBI): domain Eukaryota; kingdom Metazoa; phylum Chordata; class Aves; order Psittaciformes; family Psittacidae; genus Nestor; species Nestor notabilis. The sequence goes on along the minus strand of NW_009934097.1, from coordinate 47,089 downwards.
TCTCATTCATATCTGCATTTCATTTAAATGCACTGTTTTGACTCACTGAACGTTTGTCAAAGATATTATAGCTAAAGTTTTTCACATGACCACTGAGGTAATGACAGCATTACATTACCAGAAAACTGCATGACTTGCTGATACTTCCATTTTCCTCAGCAGCTTATGAAATAATCAAAATGTGTGCATGAAATGGCGGCCTGTTCTGAATTTATTTTAATACAGATAGGCTTATACAGAGAAATGAAGAAGAGCGTAGGACCTCAGACACAAGAGACAATGACTACGCACAAAGCTGAATTTTACTAGCAGGAAAGATGGATATATGGGTATTAGACTTTTCATAGCTATAGGAAGGATAATCTTTCAATCAGATTAATGAGAAAATATATTGCATGGGCCCTACAGCACTTTTTGCTTTCCAGGCTAATACGTGATTTAAATCCCAAAAGTACATTTTCAGCATTACAATATCCTTTGATAATAATGTCGCTTGCACAAAGACAGATAAAAATAAAACAGTCCCCCTTGATTTCCCATTTTAGATTTGAAGTATATTTTCTGTTCTTTGCCTGCAATGAAGTGAATTCTATTGAGAAGAGTCACATCTAATAAGACAAAGAGAATTTTCTAATTATGCTACCTGTCAAGATTGGAATCTATGGGATTGCAACTGCAATTGAAGAAACAGAGGAAGCAATTGCATATAGTCCAGTTTACTTTGGTGTATGATTACTATTTGCACTTAGATATTGCTAAATGTAAATCAAGCACATACACAGATGCATGCTTTGAAGTAAACACTAAAAGGCAAATCTCAAAATGGATTGTATAGTCCTCGTTTCAATTTTCGCTATGCAATTTCCCAAGCTTTCCTAATTTATCTATAGAAAACAGTAGAAACCTGTGTAAATGAAACACTTTTAAATTACTCTGAATCACACAAATATACAGTGGACTAAATGATAAATATAATTAAAGCACAAATTACTAATGGAAAAAGAATGTGTATGCATAATTATGCTATGTTAAGCATTTATGCATCTTTCTGGAGAAAAGCAAGTACTGTGTCGGTGAAGAAAAACAAAAGCCAATTAAAATTCATACAATAGGAAAAAATACTTCTTTCCGTACGGTTTCTTATCATTTTTGCATAGTTCATACTAGAAACATGTAAACCTTAACGGAAATCTTGCTGTTATAAATGGATCCCTGAAAGTTGTCATATGCTGTCCTTTCATGGTCTCTGGGGAACTGTTCAATGTGCCCCATCAGACATTACTCTTATTTGCAGCATTGCAATCTTGGAAACACTGTGGCACATTAGACAAGGAAAATAAATATTGTGCTCTTGATGGTTTCCTTCATATTACAAGTTTACACAAATCCATGGCACGTAATCAATTATTATAAATACTTTATACAAATAATAAATTAGTTCTTTTAGTGGCTTCATCACTTTTTTTTTTTTTTTTAATTAAAATGATATCTGGTAGGATGATGAAGATTATGACCATGGGTAAAACAGTCAGCATACTATAAGCCTCCAATATGCCTTTTTTGTTTCTTTTTTAATGATGTGTGTGTGTTTTTATATTTCTACTTGTGTGCATATATACACACATGCATATGTAAATATACACATACACACATATATACACATATATACATATATATGTATATGTGCACACACACATAAAATCTCCTAATGTAAAATATGCTTTATTTGGTAGTGAAACACAATCGGAACCCATTTTATCTCATTTGGTTTTATGCAAGTTGCAGTCTGACTTTTCAACTATTTGGTTTACATCTCTATTTAGCTGCCTCTGTGGAGTTTATTGAGAGGGGGAAGAAAGATGGCCACATCACTTTATTTTCCTTAAAAAAATGTAAGCTCTCTAGATGTTTTTTAGTTACTCCCAAGTGGTGTCTTTTTAAGATCTACTATCAAATATCTTATTACTAAGCTACAGCTTTAAACATTTACAGTAGGAAGACTACTAAAAATTCATAAATGATTTGAACATTTACTCTGGCTCAAGTTTCTGAATGCATAAATATGCAGCATACTCAGTTCCAGACCAAATATTTGGTGTCATCATCCACCCATATGACAACAACAAAGCATAAAATTCATAGGGCTGCAATCTCCTTTCACATCCATGCCATAAGAGCTTCAAAAATTCGAATTATAGGTATGTTAGACAGGCTGCCAGTAGCATCAATGATCTGCCAGGATTCTTCCACCCTCTAAATGGTGTTGCCACTTCCATGTCTTATACATTTGTAATCAATTACCCAAACAGGAGATGATGTGTCCAAACGTAGATTAATTCAGCTAAATGTCTTCTGTGGGCCAAAATTTTCAAAAACAGGCATGTTACGTTGCAGCAGGAAAATTATGCTGACCCTGTGATCCTGAGACAGGGTAGATCTTTACTGGCTTCAGCATTGTCCTTTCAAAGGAACATAGAAGGTTCATGCACTGAGCTTCTTGCCCTCCGTCACATCTGAAGCCTCCCCTCCTTCATGCAGAGATCAGAGATATTTTTGTACCTTGCTGTACAAAAACACCCATGAAGTGACCTTAAAAGGAAACATTGAGAGCAGGGTTTCAGAGGCTTACAGCTTCACAGAAATATAAGAGAATGAGAAGGTGCTTTTTGACGTGCTTCCTCGCTCCTACTTGTCCATGGAAGGGACCTTTTTTTCTTCTTTTTTTTTCTTCCCCTGAAGATCACTTGATTGCTGTGGCTGATATGTCTATGTATTTCCATTCAACAGACAGGCAAGCCATTCAGTTTCCTTGGTATTTATGAGCCTGCCTCTTAAAAGGACTGGTAGGGGATACTCCTATCCTCTGCAATGCCACAGAAAAGTAGAATGAAGTCACTCATTCAATGAACTGATTTTCCACGCCTTCCCTCCCCCCGCAAAGAGAATTCCTTTGGGATTCTATGAAAGCTCTGTAAATTTGAACATGGTCAAGATTAGGCTCAAGGTTATCAGTGTCTCTACTTCTGCAGAACCAAAACACATCATAGCTGCAGCTGACAATTCCTTATCCCTTCTCTTTAACTACATGTGGTCATGATTTTCACACAGTGTTTGCCTCAAATTCACAATTTCCCAGGGACGTAAAACTCAGTGCATCGTACCTCGCAAAGGAACATTTTCAGAAGCTGCTGTGAAGATGTCACCACTTACACAAGAGCAAGAACAGCTGTCAGTCATGGCCAACACACCAATATTTTCATTCGTAAAGAACTGCTGTGCTGATTGTGTTGCAGTGGTAGATGAATAATCCCAGTATATAGTTCACATATCAGTTTGCTAAATTTGTATGGTATTTTAGGAATCATTAGGATGGAAGGCAGTATAAAATGCAAGATATTATTAAAAAGTAGATTTGAAAAAAAATAAAGAAAGGACAGATGAACTGGGGCAGATGCCATAGCTATTTCTAGCCATGCAAAAGGAAAGGGCATTGAGCAGATTACCTCCTACTAAGCCTGCCTTTCAGGTCTTGTGTCCTGAATGTATTCAGGATTAATTCGTTACTTCAAAAGACGTGGTACTGTTTGCATAACAACACATTTCCTTCCTGCTCTCTGCCTATCTCTTTTTATACCCCGGTGTGACTCTGTGCAGCTGGCTTGATGTCCCTCCCCAGAGTCAGTGCAAAAGAGTCATCAGAGTAAACATAACAGCCTTTCTTCAGACCACCAGTTGCCTCAGGCCTCAGTTTCATAGTTGCAGAAAGCTTTTCAGTCTCCCTTTTTCAACTGCACATACGAAAGCAAATGATGTTTCCTACTTTTGGTAATAAATTAAACTATATTACAGAAGTTTGGAGTGGTCCTTTCTACCACAGTTCTGGAGATGCAAGGACCTGGGTTGTGCTATGCTTGAACTAGCTACTGAGAGTGTTGTTCAAATCTCCCATTTTGCTATACCCTTTACTTCTGCACCATGGCACTTCCCCAGTCTGAAGACTTGATTGTCCACCTATGATCTTAGCAGGAAAGAGCACTTTGTTCACTAAAAGCCTGATCACTTGAGCTTTCTTAGCCTCAGAAGGGAAGTGGAACTGTCCTCAAAAGTAACTCAGAAGTCTAGTCTAGGAAGGAGAGCCCAGTAATAGACAAACATTGTATTGATTCAGATGGAAAGCAGTAACCAATACCTTCAATTCTGTCAGCGGTGAAAGAACCACTACATCAGACTCTCCCTAACTTTTCCTCCTGTGGAATAATTCCCTATTAGGGTTCTTTTTTGGCTAAGGTGCTTAGAAATCTTAAAAAAAAAAAATAAATTAGTTTTCTTCTTTTTATTCTTTTCTGTAATTTTGTGGCTGGCAGCTCACTTTAATTTGGTGGCTTTTCTGGTTCTTTCTGTTATGCTACCTTTGTTATGCCACCTTTGTTATGCCTTTAAAAACAAAAATACTAGGCTACAAAATTTTTGGAAATTCAGGATTTCCAACAGGATTTAACATAAAATTTCTTACAGAACTAAAGAACAGTTTAACTAAACATTCAAACATATAAAATGGGAGAAAGACAAACTAAAAGAGAGGGATTGGATAAATACAGGATTTTGCCTTGTCTTTTGAATTAATTTACAAGGAGGGGAAAGGTATTCTTTCATTTGTATCCTGCTACAGCACTTTTAGATGCTGTGTATTGGGAAAAAGTATTTCACAAAAATGTTTTAGGTTCTAGTATCCAGGGTGTTCTTCCTAGGTAGTGAAATTGAAGTATGTGTTTATTGTTGGTATTGTTTGTGAATTACTGTGTGTGATAGACACAAAAGGAAGAAAAAGACTAATTTTCATGCCCGTCTTTTCAACTGCGTTTATTATCTCTTCAGGACTCCAGAGCATGCCTAAGGAAATTATGGTTGTGAAGGGCAACTCTCACCAGAGCAGGAACTTCCTTTTATCCTTGTCCTCATGAAAAGAAAGCTCTTCACAATTGCCATACTTGTCAGCTCCTCAAATCACCTAAGAAGTGACCTGTGCTTAATTTTACTGTAGTGTCAATTCTAATTCTAATTATTATGTCTTAACCGAATCACATGGCAAATGCCCAATGGCCAACAGATAAATGCAATGTCCAACTATTTTGGCTGGAGATGGCACTTCTGGGAGACTGAATCTGTTTACTGGTTTTGGCTTCAATAGAGTTAATTTTCTTCACAGTAGCTTGTATGGTGCTGTTTTTGATTTGTGATGAAAACAGTGTGGACAGCATAGGAATATATTAGTTACTGCTGAACAGTGCTTGTACAGTATCAAGGTCTTTTCTGCTTCTCAGTGAGCAGGCTGGGGGTACATGAGAAGATGGGTGGAGACACAGCTGTGACAGGTGACCCCAAGTGACCTAAGCTATATCCCGTACCGTACGACATCATTCTCAACAATAAAAGCTGTGGGGAAGGAGGAAGAAAGGGACATTTGGAGTGATTTCATCTGTCTTTCTAAGCAACCATTACATGTGATGGAGCCCTGCTTTCCTGGAAAAGTCTAAACATCTAGGAAGTAGTAAATTAATTTCTTATTTTTCTTTTCTTGCACGTGCAGCTTTAGTTTAGCTCAACCCATGATGTTTCTCACTTCTGCTATCCCACTGGAGGGGAATGACAGAGCTGTTGTACTAGGCTGTGTTACCAGGTTTAAACACTACCAGTCACATGCCTTACTTTGGCAACTATATGTGTCAGGCTCATTTCCCCAGTGGCAGATGCTGTGACAATGTTCCATGCAATTAACATGTGAGTTAATCATGTACTCTGTATGAGACTGTTTGTGGAGCCAAGCTTTCCAAATTTCTGCTGAGAACATACCAGAACATAAGGGTGTTCAGCTTTTTACAAGGGACATGGCAGAATGTAAGATCAAGTTTGGCAAAATGAGGTTCTGATTCTGTCTCCCAAAGCTGTAAGTACATGGACATTCATACAGACCAAAAGACACAAGTTCTCAAGCGCATTTAATTTTCAGGGGCAAAGTGATTTCTCTATAGATAGAAGTTTCCAAGTAAAAATCCTAAATCTCCAGTAGATGTGATCTGTACTTCTGGCCTATACTGGCATTTCTTGCCAAGAGTGATTTAGGAGCAGCATGTGGCTACTTTTAATTGAGGACCAAATATTTTTCAAATCCATTTGCAAAAAAATGAATGGTTGAAATATCTCAAGAAGCAGACTACCTCCTGTTCTCTTTCCTCGCACCCCACACACCCATATTATGCTAGCACTTCATAAAATAGCAATGTAACAAGTCCTTTTTGACAACAAAACTGCTTTCGTGAAGCAACACATTCATTTGCAATCATAATGAACTGAAAATGCTGACTCTGCAAATTTTGAAGTGCTGTGTATCCCTAGAAAGAATTTAAAATAGTAGAAATTACTCTTAGTATAGCAACAACTAATTGGTTTATTGCCCTGACGAGGTGGTGACAAGAAAAGCAGTTGGTAGCAGTGCCTTCATCACAGGGTATTCTAAGAAATAACTAATTTAAACCTTCTCAAGCACAAACACAAGCTGCTCCACATGGGAGCAGATCCCCAGAGGGTTCATTAAGTTACTGGCAGTCCAGATTTTGGAAGCAGCAACTAAACACTACATCTCTGTTCCAGTCTTTGCTATAACAATTGCCAGAAGACCTATAGGTTCAATGAATTGGAGTGGGGTGGTGGAAAGAATTGCAAACTGTCCCTGAATAAAAAGAAATAAGGAAAGTACAAAATTATATTCAGCACAGCTGTTATATTTAAATGCAGTAACTGAGGAAATATTGTTTCCTGTAATGTTTTCAGAATAGCTCCATATTAAGTTTCAGAAAAATGTTGCTTTTCTTCTACACAGGAATAAATAATCTGTTACTCAAGTAAGTGGAGTAAGCATTGTTACCTTTTATCAGGAAATAATAGGGGATTTGCAAACTTCTTTCATGCTTGTTTATGTTTCTGACTCCTGCAGCCTGTAAAATTCCTTTTGATCCTTGGATCTCTCTTAAACAGAGAGGAAATAGCCAACTTATCTTCTACTAGAAAGAGGTATATACCCAGTGGGCTTTGTGACTGTCCTCTATCCTGGGCCTCCAAAGGAAATGCATGCGAGATCTGTCCCTTGTTTTGACTCCAGAATGTTGGTGTGTGTCCTGCTGACTTAGGTTTACATGATTTCATTTCTCCCTAGTATTGCTTTGTGATTTTTTGGTTCAAATGAACTCCCTCAAAAGCAAATCTTAGCCAGAACTACTATTTTGGGTCTTTTACAATAAAAGCTCCAAGGCATTTGCAGCTTTTAGATGGTTTCCACACAAACCCATAAATTAGATGTTATACTCAATCCAGGTTCATGAATCTGTGGTTTGCAGTGACACTTGAAACCAGGAAAATGTATCTGTTTCTGAGCTTTACTTTTAAAGTTTTGTACAGCTCTCTATAATACCGTTGACAGCTATTTAGATATCACTGGATTTAAATGTTTGCTTTAGAAAATAACATTGGGAGAATTTTGGTTGGTAAATGAAAGCTCATTCAGAGCTCTGTCCTATTTTACTAAAGTTCAAAAGGGAAAGGATAAATTGTTCTAGTTTTAAGCCATTTCAACAGCTAATGGGACAGTAAAAATGGAAAAGGCCCATGTTCTTGGAGCAGAAGGGTCTGGGTTATATTCCCAGTATAGCCTGTGTGCAGATTACATGACAGCTGTGGCATCTGCATTTACACAGTCACAAATCATTTATGAGACTGGCAGTTGTGCCACAGTTTGTGGTTTTCTCTGCCACCAATTGAACTAAAATATCTCAAAGGGAAAGGTTAATGCACTATACTACTGTGCTTGGCATCCATTTGAATATCGAAAGGTCTCTTCTGTACTAATGCATAAAAAATCAGCCAAACCAACGTACAGTAAAGAGCAGAAAACTGTTCCTGAGGCTGAATCCTGTAAAAGTGCTGGTCTCGAATACTTGACATTGATCTATACTCTCTCACTAGGAATGAGGGAGCAAATGGTGTCTTCTAAGTGTATATTTCCCCATTTTACTGCAAATGAAGGAGAAGGAGGTCTTGAGGGTGACACATAGCTGTCCTCTATCCCCTTCCAGTTGGCCAAAACACTATATACATATAATATTTAATGGGTACAATGAGGCTACAGAGAATTCTGCAGCTTTTTGGGAAAGGAGATGACTTTCCACCCCAGGAGCCAGCAATTGCCTTCAGTGGAGGGGAGGCACTGTGTCAGTAATGGTCTCTCAACCCTTTAGTTCCTCTTAAATTCATGAAGTGCCTAGGAGGCAGCAGTTTGTTGTTTTTTTTTTTTTTTCTCTGGTGGTGGTGTTTGTGCTGCCCTGGTGTTTTCACCAAGGTCAGGGGAGGTAACTCTGAGAGCTTCAGCTGAATGATGAAGGGACAGGGTTTCAAGCAATGTACAGAGGCCTTTATTTCTTTGGAAAATCTATTGTGCCTCAAGAGGTTTAATGACACCACTCTGCAAGGACCCCCATGAAGAAAACTGGGTGGCCCTCCTCTGGACTTACTCCAACACCTCCATGTCCTTTTTATGTTGAGGACACCAGAACTGGACCCAATACTCCAGGTGAGGTCTCACAAGAGCAGAGTAGAGGGGCAGGATCACCTCCTTTGACCTGCTGGTCATGCTTCTTTTGATGCAGTCCAGGATACTGGATATTGTTCATTTATATGTATCCTAAATACCTAAACTTAGAAATACTAATAAAAAAGCTTTCTACAATATTTTGGTTTTGCTATGTAACTATTCTAATGTAAGTAACTGAATTAAAAAGCCATGAGGAAAGCATGCATTAAAATATTTACTGTCTACAATTACTTAATTCTTTCTGACTTAACAATGCAATCTATTATTTAAACTACATATTTGATATTCTTTCTTATTTCACTCCTATTATTTCAAATGTTTTAATCATTGTTTTACAAGGAATAAAAATACACTCAATGAGAAAAATGAGACTAATTTGATTTCTAAATAAATTAAAAGCAAAAAAAAAATTCTAGATTTTTCACCTAATGTATTTATGCGTGAGTTATCATTTCTAACATTTAAAGGGTTTGTAAATGGCAGAGAACCAGAAATGTTGCAAAGCAACTTCTTAAAACAAAGTTTACATTTGGTGTCCAGGAAGAGAGATCAGACATGAAACTCAAACTGTGATTTTTTTATTTCTTTTTTTTTTAAGTTTGAGGTGGTACTACTAGAATATGAAAAAGATGCCCCTTTGAATGGTAGAAAAGAGCTGGAGTTTCAAACAAAAAAACTTGAGATTTTCCTTTCACCACAACACATCTCTTTTTTCCTCATTAAGAGAGTTTGAGGACAAACCATTAAGCACAAATATTCAGCTTTCCTCAGCTAGCCAGTTGTGTGCTGTTTCTTTCATTTATTTGTGTTTGAGAAATGAGGTTCAAGTAGTCACTTTCCACGTCCCAGCATCCCAGGTCAATGCCATAGTCCTTGAGTTTGACTGCATTTTCCCTGCTTCCTTCTTTTGGAGGTGCTGGAATTCCTAAATCAAAATCACGAACAAGCATTTTAATCCTTTGGTTGTGGAGTTAATAGTCCATTTTCTGTCACAATGTCTGCTTTGCCAAATGGAACATTTTCTCATAAAAGAGTGTATGAGAACTGAGGGCACAAAGGGGCTGTATAGCAGCTCAGACTGAAGTCACTGCCCTATATCTAACAAAAAAAGGATTTCAACCAGGTCTTCTATGTTCTTGAAAATCAATGTATTATTGGATAAACTGGGATACACATACTGCCTCTTACGTCTTGACCAAAACCTGACATTCTAGATAGGAAAATCTTTCCAGATTCAAGTTTATCAAAGCAGGCACAAAGAATGAAATGAATCAAAGAAGTTCTTCAACAACTTTTCTTGGAGCATTGCTTTTCTTTCTCCTTCTGGTTGTCCCTTGGGAATTGTGCTACCAGGGAGCAGGGGCAGGGGGCTGTTCTGCAGGGAGAAGGAGGACTTGAGGGGAGTCTGTGAGTGACGGGCAGGCTGGCAGGTCAGTGCCACACTGATGAGTGCCATACCACTATGCCCAATGAGAAGTGCATGACAGAACTGCTGATGGGGACCTGGCTTAGCCTCAGCCCAGGGATCACAGATAAATCCCTATTGATGGGCCAGTCCCAGAGTCAAGCCAGAAAGTCAGGTGAGTGGGTCATGGTCAGGATCAGTGAGATACAAAGACAGGCTGCAGTGGGGAACCAGGGTGAGAACCTGAATACATCAACTCTCAGGTGAATGGAGGTGGGAACCGCTGACAAGGTTCTTCCTTTTGCAACTCTGACCAAGGTCCCACAGCTGCTGTGTCAGAGATGACTCAGAAAAGGCAGCCAAGGCCCCTGGAAAGGTTGAAGAGGTAGCACAGACTGTGGGTGCACTCAGGGCCCTGACAGGTACATAGATTTCTGTACACTGCAGCAGTGCTAACACTGCAAGTGGTTAAGTGCTAGCAGAATGGTAAATCCATGCAGAGCAAGGCTGGTGCTGATGGCACTGCAGTAAAATACTGGAGTTGTCCCTAATGGATTAGTGTACAGATCCTCTACCTTAATAAATTGAGATCTCATTTTCAAAAATATTTTAAGCTGCAAAATGAACAACATTTTACAATGGCAAATTCAATGTCTAGAGATAAAATTTCAAAGCACTAGAACTTTATTCCACAAAGTAGTTACTTACATTTTTATGGATTATAACACCTAATGTTCTTTTAACAATTATTTAAGCAGTACCAAAAAAAGGCTTTCGTCTCTGGTTATTCACATAGCTACCCATACTTGTCCCACTCACACTTCCAAGTCACAAACCTTTGTTAACTCAATTTTAATTTGTGTACAATTGTGAAATACTGATCCCAGAGGGGTGATGGGCAAAATTCCCATTAACAACAGTACATTCAAAATTTGACCCGCTGGTTTTTAGCATATTCTTCAAGCTTTTGTAGGTACAAAAAAAAAACCTATTCCAAAACAAACTAATAGGAAAAAAAAAAAAAACCCAAAACAAAAAACCCCACAAAAAAGCCCATCAAAAATAACCACACCGAAACCCTAAATCCCACTCAACAACAACAAAAGAACCCACAACCATACTGCAATTGAAAAATATGTCTTCTGTGAGAGGTTTGTGAGTGTAAAGATTCTGACCTGATGGATTTTTACTGAAGTGAAGCTAGTAACAGAAAATCCAAAGAAAGTAGACTCCAAATAGTCAATGGAAGAAGAAAGGGACTTCCAGAGAGCAATACTGATAATGTTCTGGAAGGGCAACCTTTCCGCATGAATTATGTAAGGACCTGGACAACTTGACTCTTAAAGTGAGATTCCTAAAACTGTAACAGATGAAAGAGCTTCATGCGAAACATCTGAAACTTTCAACCACATTGACTGTTTTGCATTCAATCTTACATTCTCATCTTCGGCAATTCTTCAAATGTCTTCCTGTCTGTGGAAACAAATGAACATATTTCCATTTCACAGTAGAAGAAGGAAAACTGAAATCCAATGCACAAAATATCCTTCTTTATTAGGAAGAGTTTAGAGCAATTTGGCTACAAGGAAGATGCACATGTCAAAGAGAGCTAAGAAAGTCCCCATCATGTGATACCCTTATTAATGCAGATTGCAGGAAACTTTATACTGTATTTAAAGAAAAAAAAAGGCACTTATTAAAATAGTGCCTGAAATGTGTTATATGGGGTACCTTTGAGATACACAGCACTTTCATAATGGAACATCACCCCCAATGCATAAATAATAAGAATTTTTACTCTTCTTCCTGTGTTTTGTGGAGGAAAAGGGTTTCAAGACAGCTGAAATATTTCTCAGTTTCTCCCTGCTCATTTAAATGAGCACATATTTCAAAACACTGTTCTGGTTTTTTTTGCTCTCTTGATTTAAAAAAATAAAGGAATAAAAAAGAAATTTATTTGTGTAGTTGCAATAGAAGACTCATGCCAGTTTCTGAAACATTACAAATGTCTGTAGTGTGATGCTAGTTTTGTAATTACAAAAATTCAACAATAGGGGGGTTGTGCAATTTTTGGAGAAAAGAATTCTGCATGAAAGTTCCAGCTGTGAACATGTGATCAGTCCTTTTATGGATAAGGAAAAGACACTTCTTTATATTTGCATTCAATTTCTTTGTGCATCTACAGTTCACTCACATTCTCTACAAACTCATCCGTGTAGTCATTCCTTTTCTTTAGGCACAGAATATAACAACACCATGGAAAAATAATAAAAAAATGCACACTTCACAATTCTTGCTAAAAGGTTATGTGAAATAAGATCTAAGTAGAAAGAAAAGCCAGGTAACAGCTAAACTTAAAAATTCAATAATGAAGATAAAATTGTGCATTAAATGGACCAATTTGAAATATTCCATATCTTAGTATAATTAAAAGTTTACATATAATGACACAACCAAAATCCACCAGCACTTTCTTTGTCCTACTAGAAAAAGCTAGCTAACAAAAAAAAAAAAAAAAGAGGAATCAAGGTAGAACTGGACATCTTGTCTTAAAAAATAATAAAAAAAGAAGCCTCACTTTCATTTCCGGAACACTTTAGAACAGGAATAAATGTAAATGAATTAAAATGTATATATCATCCACTGTTCTTTCTATCATGAGGAAATTTTCAGGTAGCCAACTGTTTTGAAATAAATTTTCCTGCAGTTGCTATAGTGATGATAATAAAGTTCCTGCCTCAATTTATGTGATAGAGGTTCCTAGCAGAACACTTGAAAAGGTAAGCTAATCATAATGAAGACACTGTTAGTTCTCATGCTCAGAGCAGCCTCCTTGAATTTAGTTCACAATTACAGGACTCCTCCATTGTTGTCAATTTTGTTATATGTACATTATCATAATCTTCCTCAATGTGGCAGTAACAAATTATGCAGCAGAGACAGTACTACTCTTTTTCTAGGTTAAGTCAGTGGACAAAGGATATACAAGTTTTCTGCAATAAACAATGACTGAATCAAAGATATTTCTCTATTAGCTTTTTCTTTCCCCCGTTATAGATCTTTGTTTTTCTAACAATGCAATGACAATATATTTTTTTGTTTCTATAGTACATATTGTACAAGTCTCGTTTTATCTGTGTTGATGCAAACTAAAAAGCTTTAAAGCAGTTACCTGTCAAAATGGATGAGTCATCAAAGCAATGTCAAAGATAAAACATTATTGCTCAGATGTATGTTCTACTGCAATAATTTTGTAAAATAACATAATTTACTTTAAAACATTTGTGAAGCTAAAATAGCTCCCATAATAGCTGTTTCAGAAGAAAAATATGCAAAGTAGCCTACAAAAAATAGAATGTCATTAAATATTATTTAGATAAATAAGATAAAACAGAAATATTAAATCTGCCAAAACCTAGGACTAATCATTGTGAAAACAACGTTTTAGTAAGGCATTTCTAAAAATACCGTTTATTTGCAACTGTGATGTAACTATATATAAATGCATGTTTCCATGTAAGAGTCTGTATGTGTTTTGATGTCTATGTGTTGCTGTCATTAAAAGTGTATGAACTCCCCTCCATCTCTTACTTTATTGCTTGCATAGGTATCATGCTTACCAAAAAGGGAAATATTTTATTTCTTTTAAAAAGAAGGTATTTGGAATAATAAAAAAAAAGTTAAACCCACAAATTAAAAACCAATAAGATGTAAAGTTTTATGTGCAAAGGCACAAAATCTGTGGTGAGGATATGTCATGTAACAAGAGAGATCAAATAAATTAATGAAAGAGCCTGCCAAAGTCAATGGCTGTGATGTCAGTAAGCTTTTAATTAATAACTTTCATTATTTTTAAAGTCCTTTACAGCTGGACTTCTAAGGAGCCAGGAGGTCTACAACCAAAAAGCAAAGCCAGTTACAATGATTTTTTCCATGGACTAAAATCCTTATCCCATCTAAAACCACATTCTCAATAGCAGCATATGTTCTTTGGCCAAATGTGTGAAGCCTTAATCTGACCAGTGACATTCAGGTCAGGAGTACACATATGGTATGCCATACTGACTCAATTAACCATCCATCAATTTAATTGCATAATATATCAGAAGAAGTATTCCACTGCTACTTACAGTTAGATGCAGGCATGGAAATAAATAAGATAAAGCAACAATTTTCTGTTGTTTGTTTACGTTAAAGGGAATACTAAGTAAAAACAATAATATATTTTATAAAGTATTTATGTTCTTGGAAAAAAATAATTTTTGACAGCTAAACTGATCAGAGGCTGCTAGTTTTAGAAATGAGACTTCTTGTAATAAGCAAGCGTAGGTGGAAAGCACACCTTACAAGAAAATTACAGCGCTTCCACTGATTCTAATCACATTAATGTAGGGATAAGGGAAAAAGAAGGTATATTATTTAAACATTATGTAAATTATGAAGAGAGTTAACACATTGCAAACTTACAAGTAGTGACATAGTTGAGTTGATTTATGCAATCACTCCAGACATCAAATCCTTCTGGAATAATACACATGACAAAAAATGATAACATGGTGACAAGTTTAAAACAAAAAAAAAAAAAAAAAAAATGATGAGAAAGAAAAAAGATGATGAAGAAGATGAACACAATGAAGAAGAGGAAGAAGATAAAGAGATAAAAAAGAAGAAATAGAAGAAGAAAATTAAGCTTATACTTCAAATATTCAAGGACAAAAGCTTGAAATATTAGAAGTCAAACATAAAGCCTTCCAAACTGGAACTCACTTAAAGACAGATTTGAGTCTCTGGTCAGTATCAGTGCTATCTAGCAAGACCTCTTCAGAATTTGCATTACTTTTAATCTGTTCATTTCAAAACCAGGCCTTGAAGATGTGTGCCAGTACATGTATAACATTCAGAATTTAATAAGCTGGAGTTTATTTTTTTCAGCTTCATCTGCAAAGCTGTTTTATAGCCTATGTAAACCCTGGACTCATTTGCCAAGTCTGTGGGTATCACAACCAGTGTATGGACCACTTGTCAGCCACAGGTCATAATACTTTTTTGAGCATCTTTATTGTACACAGATCAGTGCCATACTGCTGAAATCCTTTCTTTTCCATCTCTGCTTTAAGGAAGGAAATCATTCTAGTGTGATGTGTCTTTCAGATCAGCAGTTGTTGTCTAGAGTCAGATGTTTCTTTTATGTTTTTTTCCTGTGGAACAATGCCCAGTTCAGTGTATTTTGCTTCTTGTTCACCCAGAATATTGAAAGACTTTTCCATAGTCACTTTTTTCTACAAAGACACAAAAGTATAGTGCCATTAGGCACTTAAACACTCACAAAATCTAGAATAATGTGATCATGCCACATCTAAAAGTTCAGCAGCAGCAATATTAAAACACTTTTGATAAAACACTTTGGAAAGAGACAAGGAAAACTGCGTCTAAAGCCAGTGCTTTGGTGTATTTTTTTGAGCATAAACATAAGCTTTGCAAAATAGTATTTTTAGATTCAATGAGTCACCAGAAGCATGGGGTAAATAATGTAGTTCTTACAGAACGGAATAAAAAAATCAGAGTAGACATAAGCTGCTACTTTTTGTTAGACACCTCAGAAAATTGCTAACTAGTTTTTATGCTCACTTTTAATACAATTTACATAGTTTTCTGATAGTTCTTTTCCATAATAAGTTCTGTGAAATTTCCTTATTTTTCTCCAGTTTCTTGAAATTCTGAGTATTGTATATATTCTGTTTTAAAGCTCTATAAAGTAGACTGGTTGAGAAGTTTGTCTGAAGGATCTGGCCCCTGAGTTGGTCCTTGGAGAGCAAAATGGTAATTACTGCCTCTTGAGGATGCAAGGAATGATACAGTCATTGAAAAGAAATGTTACTGTTTTGATGTTATCTGTCACTGGACATACCTGCACATGGTAGATATGTCTGCATCACACAGACCTCTCCGGTCTCCTACACTTGACATGTGTCTTGGTGACTTGTCACTCTCCTTGCATACCAGGCCATTACAGAGGATTTTTCCTTGCTCTGTTCCTATGCATTCAACCTTGCTGTTTGGATAATGTAAGATCTATCTGGTCTGGGCTACAATGCCAGAGAGATGTTGCAGTAGACTCCGTGGCTCAGGGCTTCCCACAAATAGAAGTCCTACTAAAAGGAACAGTCCTCAACCACAGACAGATAACAGGAGTCCATCCCCATTCCATGAGTCACTCAGAAAGGTCTTAACATTGCGGAAAGCTCACAGTTGGGTAACATGCAGCCATACATCTGAATTAATCAGAAATTAAAAACTTCCTTGTTCTCATGGATTTTGGCAATCTGAGAGGTAGATCCCAATCTGTCCAGATTTCTGTTGAAAGAAATTTTCTTCTGAAAGTATTTTTCTTTAAAAAGGTTAAGGTTTGTTCCTTAAATAGCAATACATGCCTAATCAAGGAACAGAAAACAGCTTGATACAGAAGGTGTTAACTCACAACTGCCAGTAAACTGAAAAGACATCTCTTCCAGTTATTTATGTTTCCCTTTTCTGAGGTTACAGTCCTCGTGGCAGCATGAAGGGGATACATTTTAGCTCTTACTAGACTCTGCAACCTAGACTTAACCTGAATGGAAGTCAGTCCTGACTTACTTTTAGTTGGTGACTCCAGCAGTTTAGAAGATGCTACAGGGCATCTGCAATTCAATGGCAGCAACTTACAGGAGAGGTTGGAGCAGCAACTGAAAAGGGAACTATTTTATCAAACCTACTGAGAGAAAGGAATAGCACAATGGCTAAATCACATACCTCTAATAGCCAAATTAATATTTTTATCCAAGAATATCTAAGAAATTCAGAAGCTGTAGTTTTAGTCCCTCCATGAAACATCCGTTTACTAAACAAACATACTCATTAAAAAAAAAAAAATAAATCACAAATTACTCATGGCTAGCTCAGAAACAGAAAAAGAATAACCTTTTCACAAGAATTATTTTTGCAAATTGTTCCCTTTCTCTTGCTACTATTCTGATTTTAGTATAGCTCATGGATTTAATTATCCAGTACAGGATATATTTGTAAAGTTATAAAAAATTGAAAGTACTATAAAATTAGTAATTATTATGACTAATCCATGATTAATACACTGGCTGATAGGTTTTATATGTCCCAGAATAGCAGTTTAGAGAATATACTCTCTGAAATCCAGTTAGAGATTGGCCAATTTTCTGCAAAAGCCACCATTCTTCTTTCTTCATAAAATGCATATGACTGAGATGATGGTGGTGCAACCTTAAAATCACAGAAATGGTCAGCCTGTAAACTCAGTCATTCCTTTACCTCAAAAATCAGTGTCACCTAACCTGGGAAGCTACTCCATTACAGTCTCCAAGGCCAAAGGGCTTAATGTAGCACAGAAAACCCAAATTAAATTCTTGCTGTATTGTACTGCTGCATGGCAATCTCTGTTTTAAGCCACTATGCATTAAGGAAGCCTTGTCTTTGTACTAGTATTAGGTGCTGTCATAGCATAAGATGATGAGACAGGAGCACATTGATTTAGAATTTGCTGGTCTCCTTTTAAAATGTAGAAGCTGTCTGAAATGAGCAACAAAGGGGATGCTACAAATAATCAATGCATGTTTTGGGTCAAGCAATAAATACTCTTAAGAGATCCAAAAATAGTATTATAAGGTTTAGTTTGGAAGAAAAATCTAGTGGAAGGACATGAAAAGGCAAGATACTAGAGAAACACGTTAATTGGGATATAAATTAGAATTACTACATCTAACAGAGCAAACTGCTTCTTAGAAAGGGGAGGTATGTAATTTGGTTTATAACGAGGCACTCATCAAAATGGACCCAAGAAACATAGGCAAACAAACATGCTCTGCAGATATTCTCACAAGATTGCTCTCTAAATAACTCATCCACATACAAGGCAGCTCATGTTTTTTTGTAGCATTTTAGTTTAGCTTGGCTCTGGGTTTCTGATTTTAAACAAAAGATTGATGTATTGCAAACAGGCAAGAGTCTGGATAAATGAGATCTGATGTTTATTCATGACAATTTTAAAAAATGTTCAGATAGTAAACAAAACTTAATTACTTTAGAAAGACATAAAATCTGCTGATATAGGATATAATGCTAAATAATAATCACCAGAAAGCCATCTCATTATTATTGGTTTTGTGTTTGATATGGGTTTGGCCCAAGGCAAAGCCCAGGGCTTTATTTATTTAAAAGGGTACGAAAACAAGACAATATGCATGTTTCATATTAAATATTGTGATGGCATTACAGTATGTGAAATGCAATGAGAAAGAACATTGTGAAGCACCGAGGAGAATTTAAAAATTTATATTTTGCTGTACTTTTTCTCAGACATAAGCAGACTTTCTGAGGGATTATGGGAATACTAATAGCCACTATGGTGTGGTAATTTATTATAATCTTGCAGCAAAAAAAGTACATCTACACATGTATATGCATGCACACTCCACGTCTATAGCTACGTCTGATTTTCCTATTGTCATCTGTTATTTTTTAATTGCAAACTCTGATGAGTTTAAGTCAACATATTTCCTTACTGCTCCTTCTTCTTGTCAGCTGTAGCTGGATTGATAAAATGCAAATGAACGAATCATTAACGAGTACTGGTTATGAATCTCTCAGGCAGTTCAGGACCCTATCAAATCCTGCACCTATTACTTTGTGTGATTGATGTACTATTGTAAGTGATTGTTCCTGATCTTATTAAATCTTATTGATTTTTTCCCAGTTTCTATTTTATGCAGGACCAGGCTTGGACTATTATGAATGTTGCTGAACACTGTTAATCAAGCTTACACAGCTATTTTAATGGCAAACAATTAGAACTCTGAAGCAATACCTTGCAATTAGCTTCAGGGATATGGACCTCAGCACCGTAATAATGAAAGAGACCTTCTCCTTCAAGCAAGGTAATGAGATTTACAATTATGACCCCAAATAACCTTTGAGAAATAACCAATCTGCAAACATAGATGTGTTTATCAATAATTTGTTCCCTTTTTATGAAAATATATTTTTAATTTTTTTCTTCACATATGAATCATTGTTTCTACTGAAACAAAGTGTATGAAGTCTTATAAAAATGACAAATACATAAATTGAAAATCTGTACTTATAATTTGAATCCACTGGAGGGTTCTAAAGAATTATATGCATCAATAAGGTTCAAATTTTGTGAGGAAAATGACACTAAAATCTTCCGAGAAAATACTGGCATATTATGCACAGACTTGGGTGGTTATTCTTGCATGAAAATACTTATTTACATGTTTAGTTAATATACATATCAGGTACACAGTATGTAAGAAGACATAGACATTCATAAACATGTGTCTTTATAAATCCACTGTGTACACTTTTTATCTGAGTGACACAATCAATAAAAATATCCTGATTTAACTCCTTTAGAAACTGAAGCAACTAACAGATTTGGGAATCGTAATAGAGCACTGAAAACCATAGAGCAAATTTCTGGTAAATCCAAAGTAATTTAACATAAAGTTAATCCATAAATAAAATAAAATTAATGTATTTGGCTAGAAAGTTAAATAGTATATTTCCAAAGTTCTTAACTTTCAATCTTCATATTGTACTGTTGCAGCCTATGCACATTTTTTGATGATCATTTAGTATTGCTATAAACCCTTGTACCTACCTGTCACATTGCACTTGGAGATTAACACATATGGTTTTGCTAGTTAGCATATTTGTTAATTTCATCAGTATTTTTTATTAAACAAAAATACTCAACAGCTGTAAAATATATTTACATAAAGAAAAATGTCTTGAGAATTAGGAAAATTTTGGAGTGTTTGAACAATTCCTACAATACTGCTTTTTTGTTTCAATGAATTTTGAAATTGAAACTCTTTTATAATTTTGTTTATCTGACAAGATGAAGCGCATCAGGCCCCAATGCAGGAAAGAACGATTTTTAAATTATGGAAAGTTCACCATTCCTATTATTCTTAGATGATAATTACTTGCAAATGTTTCTGTTATATTAGGATGGCAGTGAGGTGCTAACCACACCTCCCAGACTGGTGTGCTCCTTTCCTGTTGCCCTCATACTCAAATCTTCAAATCCCCCCCAGAGCAGATTTCTGAAACAGCCCCTGAACAGAGTGGGGGTTCCACAAGCGGACACTAAAAGTGGGACTTGGGTAGAGATTTGTAGCTGGAAAAGATGATACTGAGAGTGATCACATTTTTATTCAATATGTTAATCCAGGTTCTGAGTAGGATTCTGAGAGAAGGGGAGGGTTAAGAAAGAACAGTATTTCTTAGAACTGTCACTTTAAAATGTCTACTTCAATATGTTTTAAAGCAGAGGATAACAACATAAACTCTACTTAACCCATTGAATATGTGTGAGAAGTTCATCCAGAGAAGCAAAATAGGTACGTGATTATGACTATGCACAATATACCATATGCTCAAAACGAAACTTTAGAAGATTGGAGGAAATTTCTGTGCATTTCCAAAGCAGCTCTGAAAGAGTTAAATTTGAGAGCTTCACCAGCCTGATGAGACTTTTAAAAGGTTCAAAAGCTAATTTACCATGAGTTTTTACTTTGAGCACAGCTGATAAACGTGAGTGATTTTAGTGCCAATTTCACTTTTTATCAAATGAATATACATTTCTTGCTGGATGTAACAGTTAATGAAATGCACATAATATGTAAAATCTATAAAAATGTTGTAGTTATACATTACTTTCTGACTGTTGTACAACCTTTGTAAACAAAGTATAGTATATCAACTTTCTTGTGACAATAAGCAGATCTGTCATCTTGGGGACAACTAAATGAATTATTTAATCAATAACAGACTACATCTCTGGTGATAAGGCAAGCTCAGACAAATTAAAAAGTAAACCAGGTATAGTATGTCACAAGCAAGATACACAGGTTGTGTAACATACATTGAATATGAAATAGAACAATAGTAAAAAAAAAAAGCAAAACATAAAGCCACAGATAAGCTTTTTTTTTCTGTTTGTGTTAAAACAGGAATATTACTTTCAAAAATCAAAGTATTAAAGAAGTCAAGTGGTAAGATACTTCAAGAATTGACAAATTAAATAGTTTTCAGAAGTGTTTTGTACAAAACAAACAGTGGTAAAACAGCTTAAGTACAAGGGTTTCAAGTTTTTGGCTCTTTTTAGTATAACAGCTGTGGTGAATCTAGTTAAATTTATCCACTACTTTATTATCAACTCCTTCGAAAAAGAAAAAATGACAACTATCCAGAAAGTTTGATCTCTATGGCATTTGGCAGTAGTGTGCTCACGCCTTTTATTTTCCTCCTATGTTCATGAAGGTCTCAGTTTGTGTGCTGCCTATCTGGGCATGCCCAGACACGTGGTAAACATCCAGACTGCTCTAGCAAAGACAGTACTTGCAAGTTTACAAGCTATACCATAGGCAAGACCAGTCTTGAAGAAAGTCTCCAATATATATCTTCTATCTAATGTATGTAATATACAGGATAGAGGTATATCTTCTTATACCTCTATATTACATATACAGTTTACCCAAGTGTGGATAACATCTTCGTGAACGCCAAACTGGGTCAGATCCTGTCCTGCTTCTGATCTTCATGGAAACCTAAATAAAAAAAAAAAAAACAAAACCCCAAACTGAGGCAATCATACAGTGATAATTTACTCAGTTGTACATCTGTGTAAAAAAAGGGATGTGTTTAGTAATATTTACTTTTCCAAATCTTCTAGAATTATGAACAAAGAAGGCTTTTTTCCTTTTCCTAAAATTTTAAACAGAAGTTTAAAAACTTTAGAAATCTGTACAGCTCCTTGTGTCTTCCCATACATGGAGTCTTTTCACAAGTTACATTTATATTATTTCTAAGGAAGAGTTTGACAGTTCTAAAATTACATAAACAGAGCTAAGCTGTCTGTTTTAAAACTGAATGACGTACAAGGTAGCCAGAGCAGCTGTAACTTGTATATATGCAATTTTAAAACATTTCTATCTTTTTTTTTCTCCTTTGAATATGCATCTTATAACAAAGAATTCGGCTCCTATAATTTACAGCTTTCTTTTTTTCTCTTTCTAGTGTTCTCAGATAGTTTGAATAGCTAAAATCCTTTTTAAGCAGGAAAGAAATTCTCACTTCTTTCTCTCTTCCTCTCTTTCATACAGTATGCATAAATCTCATAGGAATAAGTCTAGAATAATAATACATGTTCATGAACACTTAGTATATCTGTAAAGACTAAGTGTTATTTTGATATGCAGGATTAAGTTTGAAACACACAGGCAGTATAAAACATTGAAGGAAATAAGAATTTTGTAGTGGAGGACAAAAACAGATAAAGATTTGCTTCTGTCCTGTATATATCTATGTATTAATATACGGTAATTATAGCTATAAGCCTCTGAATGCTAGTGGTAGTGATGTGTCTCATTGCTGCCATTGGATTCTTGACAGCAAATTCCAGTTCATCAAAGCAAACACCTCTGCATTGCACAGCAGGCATGATAAGTCTCTAATAACAGTGTATCATCTCCAAGTTATATGTATTAAAGACACATGTATCAAAGTGCAATATCGCACTTTAAAAGTTCTGTTTCATGTGAGGATTTTTGTCTTCATGGACTTCTGTACATTTGCTCTTCTATTCTTCTATAATCCCTTTAGGATATGAAGTATTTACTTGTGTAGTCGAGTTACCATTTGCACAAATACTGATCTCTCATCTGAGGTAACTTCTCCACCATGACACTTATTCATATAACTTACATCAAAACTGCCTGTACTCACGTCTTAAGCCTTTATGAAATGAAATCCATAGTTGGGGCAACTGAAATAAAAGAAGTTACTTGAAATAAAATCATCCACCCATGAAAGCTCAATTCACAGCTTTGGGATGGTCAGACACAGATCGTCTTCAGCTTAATTTCTAGCAAGTAGCAATCTGGGCTTCACTTTATATGTTGTATGTGTCATACAACAAGCTAGAAGATGAAAAAAATCATAGGTATGAATATTCTGTAAAAAAATCAAACTTCAAACAAAATCCAAGATCCTTTCCTTAGCGCTCGTGTACATAAAACAATTAATTTTGAGTTATGATGGGTGTTCATTACGGTGTACTTTCTCCATTAGGATTTATATCTTCATGCCATTATATTTTGGACAGTGCTAAACAGATTTGGTACTCAGAAAATTATAATCACATGCCACCAAGAAAAGGTATTAGCAAACAGTATTAGCATACAGGTGGAGCTGGATGCATGAGAGTCAAGCAAACACCAATAAAATATTTAAGTTTTATGCACTTGCATTGAATACATAAAGCTAAATACAGGTTAATTAGGCTGCAGACACCAAGTTATCCTTCTCTCTGTTGAAAAAAAGATCTCTTTGGCTACTGGTAAGCCTGAAGGTTTCTTTAAGGTTAAGTTTCTTTTTCCTAGTAATACACAGAACCAACCTTTAGAGAGATACATGAAAGTGCAAAATAAAACTATTTCAAGTTCAATTAAGAGATTTAAGTATCAAGAAAATTATGTCATATGGTAAAGCATTTGTTAAAATGGGAAATCTAAAAAAAAAGTCAGAACCAATTCATTCTATTTATCTTTCAGTTCTCATGCTTTTTCTATTAGATCACCTCTTGTTCTCCTTCACTACCCCTCACTCTTCCACAGCCTGTCACTCATTCATATTTATGATCTCTAAGCTATTATCCTCTCTGATTTTGTGATGCTCACAGATTTGTCCTTTTCTCCCTAACCTCACTCCCCCCTGTTGTCCCTATGGTCTCTAATTTCAGCTATATCTTTCACTTCTTTGCTCCTTTTTCATATCATTTTGTCTGTGCTACCCTGCACCTTAAACTAACCGAAGCATTCATCATCGTGTTTCTGTCTCTATCTACTCATCTACTGAAGAAAAACTAGGGAATGCTCCAGTCTTCCCTCTTTGTCCTTTTATCTCACCACCACCCCCACTTTTCTTAAGAGAAAACATAGAAGACTTTGCTCCAAATTCCTATGTCCTTCACAACCTGTAGTTTTCCTTCAGACTTTCTATTGATTTAGCTATGTTTGGCTTTACATGTTTTCAGTTCCTTCAATTCTTCAGATTTTATTTTTGTTACACCCCCAGCCTTTTTCTTTCTGCAGCTTCATCATTATTCTTAAATCCCAAATTTCCAAATCCAAAATTTTCTTTCTATTTCTCATGACTCTTAATTTCTCTCATTATTGGATGTACTCTATGTAGATATTTTCTCTCCATTCTCTTTACATTCCAAATTGTAATGAAATGTTCCCTCCAGTACCTGTTGTTTGCAATTCCAAACATAGTTCTAAATACTTTCTTCTGAAAAATACTCCATGTCAGACTCTGCTTAATACATTATATCCCTCACCTGCCACCCTGTTTGTTTGTGGATTTGTTTTTTATTTTCCTCCAGCATAGGTAAGACTGTTCCAAAAGTATCCTCCTAGTTTTCATCACATCATTCCCATTTTCTCGTTGTGTCCACTCACCTGAAATGCTTGCTAACGAGCAACAATTTTATTCCTCTAATAATCTTTATACATACTAATGGCAAATGTTGTTACTGTGTATAGGTACCCTAGCACAGATCAAAGTTATGTTGTGTCTAATGTTACACCTGCATTCAGGAAGTAGAACATAAATGCAATAACTTAGCTTTTTGCAGATCAGATCAGATTTATGATTTTCCTCATATCCACATTATCATTCCCCAGCACTGCCCTCTGGAATAAGCTCACAACTAAACAGAAAAATATTTCATCATTTGATTATCTTCGTTTTTTAAAATGCTTCAACTAGTTGCCTCCATCTTTTCTTAGCAGTCCCCTCAGTGTTTTATCTCTTTTGAAAAGGGCAAAGCACATAGCACTTCAGGGCTTCACCACCAAAGGGAAACTACTTGGACAAAATCTTCACTCTTTTTTGCAAAAACAAACAACTTCTTCACAATCCAAGTACCTTTTTCAAACCTTCTTGCTTGTAGTGCCTTAAATGCTCATTGCAAACTGTTGCTCAGCTAGAGTGACTTCTTGCCCTTGATTCATCACTGCCTGCATTTTACCAGCATGAGTATTTTATTAAATAACTTCAGTCTTGTTGTTATTGTTATGGGAAACTATAAAGTTATGAAACATATGTGCAAATTTGTTTTGGTTAAGCTTAGTAGATTCCTGTCAACACCCCCCATAGTGCTACCCATGCCAAGGGCACACTGTTTCTTGAAGAAGGCCTCACACCAAGTGGGAATCCCACAAGAGCTGTCTTTTTCCTTCCTCAACATGAAAAGAGGTTACTCATAAATACTAGGCACTTCAAAGCCTTCTGAATTCCAGACTGACTTACAAAATAGAAAGTAACTATTATCAAGTAAAAAATAGTATTTGCTGGCTTATGTTACTGGAGAATAAAGATGTTATGACCTGAATTTTCCTGTTTTCCTATTCCTCTTTATACTTTTGGGAAAAATGCCAATAATTGAAATAGTTTCCAGTTTGGAAAGCTTTGTGCCTGACAGCTCAGAAGAGGTCTGGAATTATATCTGCCCAACAATACTGTGTAGATGTTCCCAAAGGTCAGAAAAAAGGAACATTCTTATCACTCTAGAAAGAAAAGTGAACATTTTTCGTCTAATGACTGCCTAGTGTCAGAGACATTTTAATCTCCTTTTTTTCTAGTTGTACTCTCCAAGCCCCTTTCCACATTGCTGGACTGTCTTTCACAATGTCTGCTGGTCATATCATCTTCCTCCTTTATATTTCAGTGTCTTTAAATTTTCCCTCTTTCCAGCTTCCCCTCACAGACCAGAGTGTGGGATACCATGCTTTTCTCATCTGTTTGGAATGGTTCTCAGGTGGTATTCAATGACAGCTTTTTGCAATTATCAAGAGTTTAAACATAAACACTGCAATTTGTGCCAGCATTACTGGGATGCTCAGTGGGAAATTTCAGATAGTGTGTATAAAGCCAAGGAATTACAACACTGATTATTCCATTTTATCACTGCTAGTGGACATTTTAAATCTCAGACAGTTCTAGATTTTACATGTGAACAGTACTGAGTCTGCATAACTGATGTTAGAATCTGGGCAATGTAAAAGCTCCTCTTCAGTGCAATATAATCTGGCATGGGAAGAGACCTGTAAACGGGAATGCAGTGACACTGATAATTTGTTTACTTTCTTTTCCTATGTAAGTAAAAATGTTACCTCATTAGTACTATAAGGAAGGGAGGGCAAATCCTTTTCAAATACCTAAACTTACACTTACTGCTCTTTTCTGGAAGGAAGCATATATTTCTTTAATAAAGATGCTGAGCACAGCCCAACATTCAATTCCTATAAATTAAATGCTGTAGGAAGATGGAGAGCTTCTCTCCTGAGATTTTAATAAATATCCACAGATCTGAATTTTCTTATTTATTTATAATTAAGGAAACATTATGAAAAGTAAAGTAAAAATTCAAAGAATTAAACATAGCATTTACATTATTTACCTAAAAAAAAAAAAAAAAACCCAACAAACCAAAACCCAACCATATCTCTGAAATCTAAAATAAATTATTTATCTTTGTATCCAGCCTAACAAGGACACATATATTTCCTTCTAGAGTCTACATTCAATTTGAAGAGGTTGCTCAGCTAAAAAATGAATAAATGAAAGAAACTTCACCTTGGGCATTCACCAGACTAGCATGTATTTCCAAGAATCTAAGGAGAGCATTGTGAAACTTACACAAGTGAAAGACCCTTTTCTGCAATATTCTCCACTATCCATTATCACAGCTTAATACAGAAAGGGATAGTTGCATGCATATTATTGGCAGTAGCTGTGGTATGATAATGGTTAGTGTCACAAGTTCAGGAATGACACACAAAGATATAAGAGCAAACAAATTGAGCAGGGAAGACAA
This sequence comes from Nestor notabilis, assembly GCF_000696875.1. Classification (NCBI taxonomy): domain Eukaryota; kingdom Metazoa; phylum Chordata; class Aves; order Psittaciformes; family Psittacidae; genus Nestor; species Nestor notabilis. Next base: position 20,068 of record NW_009934097.1, on the reverse strand, counting down.
CTGGTACTAGCAAACTTCAAAAAAAGTCATAGCTTGATGGTACTTTGAGTAATAGATGATTTAAAAGGAAAACAGTGCTGATCAAATCACAGTAAAGAAATAGAGATGCTATTATGGCTAGAATAGATACTTCCTCAGGCCTTGAAAAGAAATTCATGTAATTCTTAATCTTTAAGAGTAATTTTAAAAAGTGTATCTGCTATGTCAGTATCCTTAGCTTGCAAATCCTGCAAACTAGTTTTTCATGACATTTTTCTGAAGGAGTTATATATTTAATTGAAAAATGTGTAAGCAAAGCTCAGTTCATTGCTACTCACAATCACTTGTGGTAGTTCATAAATTTTAAATTATGAATGAAATTTCCAGTCAAGTGTCTTTATTTAGGGAAAATATAATCAAGGGATAAAAGAGAAAAACTTTTCTGCGTTTTCTCCAGTTGCCAGTCTTTCATATATCAAAAGTTAATTCTTTTACGGTGTTATCTTATTTTTGAGTGGCCTTTCAAAAGTCAGAAAGGACTTGGAAAGATCTGCAGTAGAACTACACCATTTTGGAAGTAAATTAAAGGGGTAAAAATGAGACTATTGAATACCTTTTCAGCCATGCAAAGGATTTAGCAAAAGAAAGTTTTGAATTTCAGAGAGACGTGGTAGGTGTCTTGTGAAAGATACAAACAATACAGGAAGGATAGAGTCATAATATTTTTTCAGTGTGGTAATTACACTGCCTATTAGGGGGAGAGCCATCCATCACATCTAAAAAACCTCATGCCTAACTCATGCCTTTGTTCTGTGTCCTCCCAGAGGTAACTTAGTTCTCTGCTGCTACTTGGGGTGCACTCGAAAATCATAAGGCATAATCCAGATCCAAATTCCAGTGAAAAAATTCCGTCTTTGCATAACACATTCTCTCTTGCTTTATAATGTACCCCTAAGCATTTGCTCATTTATTGATGCCTGGTGTCTTGGCAAATTTCAAAATACAATGAGTCTGAAGAGGAGAGAGGACTGCATTTTCCAGGTATTACTGAAATTCCTTAAAATCTATATCAAGACCACACTTTGTAGGCATGTCTAATATATGATTCGCGCCAGAAGAGTTTCTCCAAGAATAATAGGAAAGCTCTTGAATGGCAAAATCCACACTTAAGTAAAGGAACAGTAATATTTTCTATGACCCTGGAAAGCTCTTTTCACAAAAGAGTTGATTCTCTGAGCTTCCACAGCTTTGAAGAAAACATTTCAGAAAAGTGAACATCCTATAATTTTCTAAAATCAAGAAATTCAAAGTCACAGTACAGAACACATTGCACTAATATCACCAGTACAGGACTCTGTTTTCCTCTGCCACAAAATTTTAGTTTATATTCACCAAATACCATTCTAAAACCTTGAAGATAGACATTAAGCATTTTCAGTAGATAATTGAGCCATGTGTGTATTTTAGGACAAATATTGGGAAAAGTCGTGTTCAATACCAAGGTCTATACCATTTAAACAATGAAAGCATCAAGTAAGTAACAACATTTGGACAGCAAGTCAATATGACTATGAAAGGTCTCCAATAATGAGCAAACTCAGACCAATACTGTTTGAGTATTTGGCCTTCCTATTGACAAAGGTTGCTTTCAATCACGCTGTATCTATTACCATATCAATCATCACTCTAAATGAATACAACATGATCACTGACGAAGACATCACTTAAGCAGAGAAACTAAAGGTTCTATAAAAGCAAATAATGAAACTTTGGCTGATAACAGCATGAAAATTAGACCTAATCCCTAATCATTCCTATTTTGTAAAGCAAACAAATTGAAGCTAAAAATATTAACTCTATTTCTTGTTCAGGAACTTAAGATATATGGAAATTGATATCACATTCTTAATTATTATAAACATTATAAATATAATGCAATCCAATACTTTGTTTGCTACACAAATTAAGATATGGAATTGAACTGATGAAAATGATTTACGTGAAGGATTAAAATATTGGCAGCTTTATAGAGTGAAATGTCACTATGCTGCTGTACCTTCAAGTTTTACATTTCCTCCTTTGAATCCCTGTCAGCTTTCATGAACACTGGAGAGTTTAATCAATGCTTACAGTAGCCATAACATAACACTGAATATTTTACCTTTGTAATAATCAAAGTGCTGTTTAGTACAAGTCAAAAGCAGAAATGACAAACATCTCTATATTGCACTTGGCTATGTTACATTTTAAACTGCATTAAAATTAAATTCTCACAAATTTCTATGATTCCTTTCTCTTCATGAAAGCAACCTGCATTTTACAAAAACTCAATGTACCCTGAGGCAATTGTATCATATTTAGAATGACTCAGAGGTCATAAAATTCAAAGACTTATGAGTTTATGTATGTGAAGCACTTTGTAATTTATGTGATACAAAACACTTATAAAACAAGCATTTTATTTGCTTTATGTACTCCAAAGGCTGGAATTCAGATTGTAATTTGTGCTACCTTTTTTTTCAAGATGTTCAATATCTAAAATAATATCAAAATTGGAAAGAGAAGAAAAAATTATCATCTTGGTGTTAGAGCAGCCTGCTTTCCTTATAAAACAGCTTTGTGTGAAGACAAAATATGCTCAAGAATGAGGAAAGAGGGACAATGGCATCACGTGAAGTTTAAGAAATTGAATAGAAAATTCAAGTAGATTGATATGAAAGTTGTAAAACACATAGAACTTATTTCCAAATTTTCAGATCAAATCCACTAGTACAACTAATTTAAAGGACAGCTAAAATTCTTTATAGAAAAGAAAAAAAAAAGGATAATTTAAGATAATTTCACAGAGCAGAGAAGAAAGGCTAAGATAAAGATGAAATTAGATAAAAATTGTTTTTAAAAATGTTTAATTACCATTCTTTATTTGAATAAACAAAGTTGGATTTTCTGCCAACTTTCCATAAGAGATCAATGTATAAAATAGTCCAAATCCACGTAAATTATAAACAACTTAAATATCATCACAAGGAAGGGATATAAATATTAATTTTGGTTTAAAAATTCCTAGTTTGTATTTAAAAAGTATCCTCTTCCATATATTTTAATAAACAGCTTTTTTCATTATATCATAGTTATATATTTGAAAATATAAAGAAAAAAAACCCCACTGCTACTGTCAATGACATTCTTCATTGTATTATCCCTTTAGCACTGGACTAGATCTATTAAATATCTATTGGATTAATATGTTAAGTGGTATTTTGCCTAGATGTACATTACAAGGATATAGAAATTTAAAAATATAGAAAGTGCTCTGGTCCACCTAGTTGATTCCCTCGTTGCTCTAACAGCAAGAACACCTGATTTTTCCAGCAGGTATATCCAGCTATATCAAATGCTTAATCCACCTGTGCAAGACAGCAAATTTAAGATCATTTATTCATGGAAGTGCTTCGCTTCGCTGTCTCCAATTCTGTGTCTGATCACATACAGAGTGGCAGTTTTATAATACAAAAATATGCAATACTTCAAAAAGGCTCATTAAGCTAATCTTTGTTATGAAGGTAATTTACATTTACTATACTTCAGGCCATTTACAGGTGTCATCATTTTAGGTAAGCATGAATAGAAAGCTACAATTTTTACCCCAACTTAATCTTCATTTTTCTCACAGACAGCATTCAACAGGGCTGAGCAGGCAGAAGCAGAAATGACTCCACCACATGCCGTTCCCACTCTTGGGTTGCTATAGGCAGACTAACACTAAACATTTCCCCTAGATCCCCTGCAATCACACATTGGTAAAAGGCAGTTCTCACTATTTCAAGGGTTCTATTTCTTGAACCCTTTACGTTTAAACTGAATTAAGTCAAATCTTGATCAGAACCTTTAACCTGAATTTTTATTGTGATTCTTATGACAACTGCCACTCACCATGGATTTCCTATAGATTACTCTGTTTAACTATATGAGATACATCTCAAATGGAACCTCCTTCCCAATATTTTTGCGTTTGTAGCCCTGGATCCATAGAGCTTTGAGAAGATGAACAACAACAACAGCAGTGAGGGCAAAAATAATGGCTTATTTCCATTTTGAAGATGGACAGAAGCTGGAGATGAAGGATGGTTGTTTTTTATATCCCCATCACTTTTAATAGGATGCACGTGAAGTAACAACATGTTCTTTTCCAGTAACATGCAAGGAATAGTGCTGGGATTTCAGAACTCAGGACAAAACTGCAAAGCATGCTTCTCCCTGTTGAGACCCAAGCTGAAACAGTTTAAAGCAACATCGCTTCTTGTAGTTCCACTTGTGTTCTGCTGACAGAGGATCTGGTCTTTAGTTTCCAAAATTACCTTAGAGTTTGTGCAAAAGGAAATAAATAATTTCTCTTTAAAGAGATTTTTATATAAGTAAAGGTTTATTTGTGCTATTTCATAATATTTACGGCACTGGCACATTAATCCAAAAAGAAAATTAAGGGTCACGTACAGACAAGGTGCTGCAGAGGAAGAACTGGTAGGGAAGTAATCGCTGATAGATAAAGCCATTCATGGACACTGAGCAGCTTAAGGAATGTTACAACAGTATTAAAGGGGTTTGTGATTAATGTATCAGTTTAAAATGAGTTCTGAGGAAGTCAGTGTTACAAGAAGATGGTTACTGCTGAGTAAAAATACTCCATGGTACTGGCTGAAACACAGTCAAGTGCTGGATAGGTGATCAGGATCTGGAGACTGCTGAGAGCAACCTAGACTGTGCCTCTCATGGTAAGTAGGAATGGCTGGACCAGAGCAAAGGGGCAAACTGGCAACTGTATTAGAGTGGCTAAGGAAAGTTACAGGGTGTCTCAAATGTTATTCCTAGTGCCCTCCACAAGTGCTGGACATATAAACATCTCCTGTGTCCTGTTCCATTTCTGCTCAGTCAGAACAGACCTTTGCCAGACATATAGATGATAGATCCTCAACACTTCATCTCCCACCAGTTACAGTGTTTTTTGTCTTCTGGCTTGTACTCCCTACCCAGATAAGTCCATTATATTTTCCAATCTCTTCTTGGAAGAGAGGCAGTTTCTTCCATATCAGCCTTCTCTCAAATAAGAAGCCATTTAGAAAATATATGTCCACGGTACTTCAGAATCCACCAAGACTTCAATATGCCTCTGACATAACAAGCCAGAATTTTATTTTTTTTATTTTTTTTTTTAGTATGTCTATTAAAATAGCCCCTTCATTAAATTTTTATCGTAATCCTTTCATTGGTCCAGCTTTTTACTAGGGTAATGCAGATTGTATCAACATCTTGCCAGACAAGTATGACCATATTGTTTTAAATAAGTATTTCACTTCTGCCCCCACTTATTCAGAATAAGACATGTCATTTACTATAGCTGACATGGAGACTCTTTGATCTCTTTTTACAATCCAGAACTACTGTAGACTTACAACACTGAGTGGACGTAGCCATGTGACTTCCATTAAAATCAATGAGATTCATGGCATGAAATCCCACACAACCATTGAAATTTAATTATTCATAATAATAACACATTTCTCTTTCCATATGAGCATTGCAAGCATAATTTCCAAGATTAATTAATTATGGTTCAAAAGATGCACTGTGCTAATAAGGCAGGGACTTTATACCTATTTTTATATTTGTGTATTGTTGTGGCTTAAGCCCAGATGGTATCTCAGAAGCCAGACAATTCTAGGTCTGTTTAAGGAAGTTTCAAAGAAACTCCCTTTGCTGGGAGCTTCAGTGGTTGTGATGAACTGCTGCTAGAACCAGTGGGAACTACAGTGTAAAAGTACTCAGGAGTTTTATAGACATTTTTCTCCGAAGTACAAGAGTTAAGGGATAAAAAGTGGATTCCTGTATGAAATTTATTGAGGCCTAGGGCTCTTTCAAGTTTTTCTTTTCCGCAACACACAAACCCAAGTGTCCTAAGGAAAGCCACAGTGAGTTTGTGGTCAAGTCTGAAACAGAATCCACTAGTCTCCCTATATCCCCACTCTCAATACTAAAAGATAGTCATTACCTTCATAAACACCATTATGAGTATAGATTTGTCAGTTCAACCCCAGGCTTCAGTTGTGCTTTTTGCCATTCTCCATCTGACAGTCAGCTAAGATGCAGAACTACCTTTGGGTAGGCTTTATGGAACTCAAAATAACTGCCTAACCCTAAGCTTTCTATCAGGCATTACTGTTCACATTTTTCCCTTTGTGAATGGATGATTGGCTTTTTCTTTTGAAACACAGGTGGAGGGAAACATGAAGGTGATGACAACATATTGTTTCTGACAGCTGTTTAGTGAAAAACATACAAACAGTTCTAGGAAGTAAAGGGTCTCCCAAAGAACAGTGTCCTATTAACCACAGGAGCAACAGCACTTCCTCTGGAGTTTGTCATTCCAGGACTCAGGTGTCCTACATTCATTTTCTTCTTTTATTCACAAATGACTCCTTTACAAATGAATGACAGAAAAGCAGTCCCATTCAAGGTTATTTTGTTATTATGGTGTCACTTTAAGAAGGTAAGACATGATGGTTTATGTCTTCTTAAGCTGAAGAGGACCTAGAACCTATGTCACCCACTTCTTGTATCTGAAACCTGATTATTGGTTACTTAGAAGCTGAGGTCTTGCACTCCGTCAAATTCCTTTGAATGACAACAGCTGTGATTCTTTTGTTTCGTGTTGAAGTCTGGATAATACATTAGGGCATGCTTAATAAATCAGAGTCATAAGGGGACATAGACCCCAGACACCTCATCTGTAAATTTCAAATAGGCTTAGGTATTAAGAAGGCTGCAGTCTTCTGAAGATATGTAACAATGATTTCCTTCATGCCCAGGATAATTTTATTAGCTAAAAAAAAAGGTTTCCAGCTGGTTTATGGCAATTTCTGAAACTTGTCTCTCACAAGTCTCAAGCCTTGTTTGTCTTCTGCCTTTTAGACATGATAGCACCAGTCAGTGAATCAGGTTCCCATTGTGCAAGGCAACTTGTCCTTTGGTGTCTGCAGAAGCTGAGCACTGTGTATTTTTCAGAAACATAAATAGTATCTTGATTCTCTGGAGACCACAGCTTCTAGTTCCTACAAAAGTCAGATGTATTTCCTTGCTGGTGGGGTGTACCCCACATATTTTTCCTTGCTTTCATTGTATCAGCACCTATATTTGACCTTAACACTAATATATGTGCACTAGACCTGTACTCAAAACTTTCAGACAGGGAGTTTCTAGAATTCATTTTGTCAAGATAGTCTCAACATCCTCAACATCTAGAGCTTAATCCTTCTTCAGCCACCAACACTGGAGAATTCCATTCCACATCATCTTCCTCAGATATGGACAGGGAACATTTTCATGCTGGTTCCTAACTTACAAAAGACTTTACACTGGAAGCAGACTTCATTCCAATTATTTTCTAAAGAAAAATGAATCCTTAGATTTTCTCACAGTGTGGACTACGCTTTATGTAAAGAAGGGACAACAGTCACAGAAAGACATAATTCCTTTTTATTAACATCAATATATTTGCCCATCTGTTTGAAAGTAGAGAAATAATTAAGCATTTATTTGCTGTAGCAGATTATGTAAGTTATTATGTTAACACTTAACCACAAAATCAACAAGCTGCATAATTTTTTACTAAACATCCTCTCCTAGGGTAATAAGAAATTCCAGTTAGCACTTTGGAATGGCATTAAGTTTGTGATGAACAAGTCACATTCTAAAATAGTAATCTCACTTTGTTTGGTAAATAAACAATAGTGTCAATGGGGGCTGGCAAAACTTCAACTTGTCTTTAGCATTACAGTATTTACCTCTGCAGCTACCTAAGTGTACTTGCAAATCAGTGAGTTTGTGATGCAAGGCCTGAGATTATCTTTCAATTGCAGTTACAAAGCCAGAAATACAAATTATACCTGCATAAACAAAGGCTAAGCTTCAGTAGGCTGTGGATGGAACTTGCCAGCAATATGATATGCTTTTGTTTCTACTTATGCTTCTGTGCCTAAGAACATACCGTGCACTGCATCACTCTAAATTTCGAATCTGTTTTTTATTATCAATTTAAGTCACAAACATAATATTAAACTTTTTTTTGTATCTGACTTATTAGATTTAGAGTGTTGGTGCATCAGTTCAAGGTAACTAAACAGCTTTATTATATCAGCAATAGCCTTGCAAGATACCCTCATTGTATTCTGAAGGACTTAATTTAAGGAGACAACACTGTGAAATGTTCTATTTTTTTCTATCTTAGAGAGCCATAATCAGATAGGTAGTGAGGAGACACAAAAGGAGAACTCTAAGATCCTATGGGAACAAGAGCAGGAGCCATACTCTTAATCTAATGGGATGTATTTCAGTATAGTGCACAAAAAAAATTGGTATTCTCTTTGTATTAACAATACATCGATCTCAGGAGCACTTGTCCATGTAGGATGCTGAATATTTATCCCTGTTTCTCAAGAGTTTTTAAGCAGTATATTGTTATTACAAATGTTCATAGCAGTTTATCAAATAAAAGAGGAACAATCTTCTAAATGAACCCTCTTTGAATCAAACTTTTAAAATGCCATATCCTGTCATGAATGGAAGCACAAGCTCAACTTTAAAAACTCGTATGAAATGATAGCATGTAGACCACAACAAAAACAAAGGAAGCAACACTTCTGCTCTTTCAATTTTATGGGCTTGTTGAACAGAGACTAAAACCACCCTTTGTTTTTGCTAGATTCAGAAAACTCACAGCTCTAGGTGCAAAATAAGAGGAAGCTGCTTTGCAATTGAAAATGAACAATAGAATTAAATAACACTGAAGACATGAAAATAGCTGGCTACAAGCCCAGAATCTATAAATAGTACCAAACTTGCTCATCATAACTCCACTGACGATGACAACATCATCAGGAAATGAAAACAGAAAAAAGCAGAAAAGGAATAAAAGCAATGGACCTCAGGAATGAAAGGCCAAGCTTTGCCAGAGTAACCTACTCAAGTTGGACAGCAATACCAGGGTGGGAAAGCAGCAATGGCAACTAATGCCATGAGTCTTGCTACATAAAGATGCCAGGGAAGGAGGAAGGAAGAAGAAAAGGAACCAATCCACTGTAGAATTAGTGCTACTGGTGTAGATTCCTAATTTTTATGAGAATGGTGAAATGTAATGTTTATCATTTGTCTTGAGCATGATGAATACAGTATGTGATTTATACAAACAAAACCTTTCACTTAGCACAGAAGTTATGACATACCCTTCCTTCCCTTTTCCATGTAAATCCCTTCAACTTTTAAACAAAACCAGAAATAGCACCAATGCTGCACTTTGCTCTCTCTATCAAACTTAAGAACACGGAACTACAGACTCTGTGGAAACAGGGTGGTTCGTAATATGAATAAAAGTAATCCACAGTTATAGCAATCTATATGGGAACAACTGACTACAGAGAAAAATCTCCTGTAAAAATACAGTATGACTACAAAAAGAGCTAGAGAAAAAATTCTATTCACATAGATGGAAGACAGAGTACATAAAATATGTTCAAAATAAAACAAAAAAGACATGGGTTCCAGTGCTATGATACTGAGATCAGATCTCAAATCCAGAGAGTGAGCATAACGACATCATATATGTTCATAAAATTTGAGCAGATGATTTCATTTTCTATCATTCCCAGCTGATTTCTGAAATCATTTCTCCCTTTGACTAGAAACATTTTCTACAATAATTTCTGTGAGGCTGTTTTCAAAGTGAGACATGTCAGTATTCAAAGCCATATGGTTCGTAGGATTGAAAACCTTCCCACACCAAATACTCCTTCTATGGGTCCTCTTTATAGAGGACCAATTTTGGATTAGAAAAAGCTGGAAGAACATGTACACAGACAGATCCTTTCAAAATAGAATTGTGAAAATATTTATATAGAATTTCAAAAGACCCATTGCTATCAATCATGCCACTATTTTGTGACACATTAATGAAGGAGTCTTTTGGGTAAGATGCAAACATGTAGACAGTAGACAAATCCCATAGGATTGGAGGTTGGCCAACATGGCGCTTCTCTACAAAATGGGCAGGAAGGTAGGTCCTGGAAAATACAGACCTGTCAGCCTGATCTCAGTGTCGGGTGTCATGGTTTAAGCCCAGCCGGTAACTCAGAACCACATAGCCACTCGCTCGCTCACCATCTTCTTCCTTCCCCTACTCACCGAGGGATGGAGAGGAGGATTGAAAGAATGTAACTCCCATGGGTTGAGATAAGAACAGTCCAGTAACCAAGGTAGTATACAAAACCACTACTGCTACCACTAATAATAATAATGAGAAGGGAAATAACAAGGGGAGAGAGTATAATTGCTCACCACCCACCAACTGATGCCCAGCCCGACCCAAGCAGTGATCTGGATCTTCTGGGTAGCTCCCCGCAGTTTCTATACTGGGCATGACATGCTGTGGTATGGAATACCCCTTTGGCCAGTTTGGGTCAGGTGTCCTGTCTCTGCTTCCTCCTGGCTTCCCCTCCTCCCTGGCAGAGCATGAGACTGAGAAAGTCCTTGGTTGGAGTAAACATTACTTAGCAACATCTAAACATTGGTGTTATCAGCGTTGTTCCCAGGCTGAAAGTCAAAATCACAGCACTGCACCAGCTACTAAGAAGAAGAAAAAAATTACTGTGGTAGCTGAATCCAGGACATTACGGAAAGTCATGGAGCAGATCATCCTAAGTAAGGTCATAAATTACATGTGGGAAAACAAAGGGATCAGGCCCAGTCAGCATGGGTTCATGAAGGGCAGGTCCTGCTTGACCAACCTGATCTTCTTCTAAGGTGACATCCCTGGTTGATGAGGGAAAGGCTGTGGACATTGTCTAAAGGGACCTTAGTAAAGCATTTGACACTGTCTCTCACAGGGTCTGCCTGCAGAAATTGGCTTCTCATGGTCTGGAAAAGTGTATTCTTCACTGGGTTGGACACTGGCTGGATGGCCAAGCCCGAAGAGTGGTGGTAAATGGCATCACATCTAGTTGGTCACTGGTCACTAGTGGTGTCCCTCAGGGCTCAATATTAGGGCAAGCATTATTTAACATCTTCATTGATGATCTGGATGAGACGATCGAGTGCACCCTCAGTAAATTTTCAGATAACACCATGTTGGGTGGGAGTGACAGTGTGCTGGAGGATAGGGAGGCTCTGCAGAGGGATCTCGACAGGCTGGATTGATGAGCTGTGGCCAGTGGTATGAGGTACAACAAGGCAAAGTGTCAGATCCCGCATTTGGGCCACTACAACGTGATGAACATTACAGGCTTGGAGAAGAGTGGCTGGAAAGCTGATCGGTGGAAAAGGACCTGGGGGAGTGCTGATTGATGGCCAGCAGTTTGCCCAAGGGACCAAGAAGGCCATCAGCATCCTGGCCTGTATCAGATATAGCATAGGCAGTAGGGCCAGGGCAGCGATCATCCCCCTGTACTCGGCACTGGTGAGGCTGCGCCTCGAATCCTGTGTTCAGTTCTGGGCCCCTCACTACAAGAAACACATTGAGGTGTGGGAGCGGGTCTAGAAAAGGGCAACGAAGCTGGTGAAGGGTCTGGAGAATGAGTCTGATGAGGAACAGCTGAGGGAACTGGGGTTGTTTAGTCTGCAGAAGAGAAGGCTCAGGGGGACCTTATTGCTCTCTACAACTCTCTCAAAGGAGGTTATAGTGAGGTGGGGGTCAGTCTCTTCTCCCAAGTAACAAGCAACAAGCAACAAGCAACAGGACAAGAGGTAATGGCCAGGGCAGGTTTAGATCAGACATTAGGAAAAATTTCTTCACAGAGAGGATGATCAGGTATTGGAACAGGCTGCCCAGGGAAGAGGTGGAATCACTGTCCCTGGAAGTTTTTAAAAACTGTGTAGATGAGGCCTTCAGTTACATGGTTTAGTGGTGTTCTTGGTAGTCCTGGGATAATAGTCAGACTTGATGATCTTGAAGGTCTTTTCCAACCTAGTTGATTCTATGGTTCTATTTTATGACTCTAGGTAGGTGTTGCACTCTCAGGTAGCTTTCTGTCCTGTGTGCCTTTGTTTTGAAGATGAAGATGATTGTCACTTATTGAGATTGTCCCCAGGAAAGAAAAGAAAGCCTTTTGGATTGAAAAGTGTCAGCTTTAGACACTTTTTGCACTCAAAGAGCTTAATCAAACATGTGCATTGTAATATGATATCAGTCATGAAGGTATTTAAACGAAAAAAAATGAAATGTCAAATGAAAAAAAGGAAGCATTGGGTAGCACACAACATTTGAAATTATAGTGTCATAATGTATCATTTGTCTATAAAGGAAACTTTATTTCTGGTAATAAAATAATTTTATTATTCTTTTCCTAATTTTAAATAATAACTGCATTAACAAAAATTGAGATATGATCCAACAAGGTCTTTTAAATGAAGTTGAAAATACTGACGTCACATGTATAAAAATGCATTGGAGTGAAATTTGACTTTGTTCTCAGGTGAGGTGAGGAGGCCCAGATTTCCTAACATCTGTAGAGGCTTAACATCATCATTCATGATAAAAAAATGGCCTGAGAAGCATATTCATGTTTCTGAATTTCTGGAGGCAGTAGGATAGTTTCACTCCTGGTCAAGTACAGAATCCTCATAGAGCTAACACTGAACACATTCAAAACTTTTTCTAGACTGGGCCATCTTGTCTAGTCTGTGCTTTAGCCAAGAAAGTGTGGACTTGGTGATCCTTGAGGTCCCTTCGAACCTGATATTTTATGATTCTATAAAATAGGTGTTCTAGCTACTAGAAATCAGCTGAGTGTTTGCACAACTTCTCCTGGTTACCAGCAGAAACTGAGGTAGCTTGGGCAAGTATCTAAAAGTCATTGTACATACCACTTGTGTCTGAGTAAAAAGTTTCATCGATGACTTGGGTTGTGGAATATTTCTGGGGGAAAAAAGAATGGGTTAAAATGACAAAATGAGTGTCTAAACAGCCAGAAATACAAGCACATTTTACTTTCAAAATATTTCAAAATATGTGATCTAAACATTACGTATAAATACTTCATCTAAAGCAATTAATATAATATCAAGTGCCAAGCTGCGAAAGCTAAAAATCTATATCTTCCTACTATCATTCCATCATTTGTGACAAAACAATGCTGATACAATGCCCTAACTGTAATACAGTGTCAGTAGGAGTATAAAGACCGCAAATATTTTCCAGGACATTGATATACATATGGTGAAGAAAAAAATAAATTCACAGTGTTCTGGTGTCAGTGTGGCTTCATCTGTTACGAAGGACAGTTTAGGAACCTTTAATTTTTCTCATCCCCTAGAAATAATGGCGGCCTGCCAAAGAGAAACAGATTTTGTGCTAAGCCTCTGCTTAAACTATATTCTTCCTACCAGATCTTCCTGCCAGAGGCATCAGAAGGATTTGAAAGTGAGAGCTGTGGGCCACAGATAGAAATTCAATATTTTGGGGGAGAAAAAGATAAGCCCCAGGAGCTCTGTGTTTTACTGCTCTCTTCACTGTGGAGAGTGGCACTTCATGTGATCCTCACTGTTGAGCATGACACAATACATTTCAGAGCTGAAACTATTGGACTGTAGCTAGATTTTGCTTTAGGGTGGAAATAGGTAGTGTTCTAGAATCAAGAAAATACAAAAAATGATGGGGACGTTGAGTCCTCACAAAGCAAATAAACTAAACATAATACAATAGAGCTGGAGGCATACTGCACTACCCTCACTTTATGTACACTCACACATTATTTATTTAATTTTCTTTAATATAAAATACAGAGTATTTCTTGGCATACAGAGCCTTGTCACTAGTTTGTGAATTGCATTAAGTCATCTCACCTGGGGCTTAGTATTCACCCCATGTAGGCATGCAGACCAAATATTAAAAAAAAAAAAAAAAACAAAAACGTAAAAACCCTAAAGCCTGGAGCCTGTTTAGATAATTTAGCATTCCATTCCAAACTGTCAAAATTCAGAATCAGGTACTACTTTACAGTCAAGTTAATCATATCACATCATACCACTGATAAGTGGAGAAATAAAAACTGCTTAGCAGGTTTCGGGTAATCACACTCTGTGTGCCATGACTTCACAATTTCTTTTATAGGAAAAAGCCACGCCTGCACACAGAAATGCACAGCTCCCAGCAGAAATGCTGCAACTGTATATGTTGCTTTTAGGTATGCATTGACTAGTTATTTGAAGTGTTAAAAACATCTATAAATGGGACACAACAGCCACGCCTATTGATTCAAAGGTGGGCATTTGAATACAGTGAAATATTCTCAGAAGTATGAGGTTAAAAATCCTCAGAAAAGGAAGGAAATAAAGATTATTCAGAAAGTTAACACTCTAAGGAAAAAAACCAAAACAAGCACAATAATGTGTTAATATTACATACAGGACTGCAGAAAATGCAGATAACTTTAACATATATAGAAGAAAGTGTTATTGAAAAAGCAGTTCTTTTCTCCTAAACAAAGAAGAAAAAGTTCACTGTGGCTTAAAAAGTAGCGTGCTGACTCCATTTCAGAACTCCACAAATATTTGCAAAAATTTTCTGACGTATTTGCCTAGCTGTCGTGATGACTAAAAGGGAAAAATAACAGTCTACAAATATTTGAAGGAAGTAAACACCAATAAGGGAGTACAGCACCATTAGTATAATGACAGTAGTTCTGTAGCTTAAATATAAGTAATGAGATGCTGTTAAGATCTGGAAAATGTATATTGACAATTTACAAAAAACTTCCAAATAGTGGCACCAAATGCCTTTGGAAAAACAGCCTGGAAAATGCTCTGGTCAGTTTAAGGCTCTCTTCTTTCATTCTAAGGTTGCTGTAGGTTGCACATATAATTTCAGCCTCCAGTCAGTCTGCCATCAGGATAAAAGAAAAAAAAAGAAGGGGGGGGAGGGGGGGTGGAAGCAAGCGTCTACGCATTTCTGTGTGTAGAAGCTGAAAAGTTTAAAACTTAGTGAAGTTGAGGAGTTAGCCCAATGTTCGATCTTTCATATTTTACCTTTTACAACTTCTGCAACTGCATCAAGCTTAAATGTGCAGCTGAATCCTAACTTTCAAAGCAGCATTCTTTGCAGATGAAACATTACCCTTTTTCTTTCAATGCCAGATTTCCATTCTGTTTTAACATTTAATTATGCTAGAAGTTGTTATTTCAAGAAGCTGTGGGTTTGAAACTGCTTTATTTATTTAAAAATTATATTTGTCATAATTTTCAAGAAGGTTCTGTACCCTACTCTTCTGAATAATTTTTCAATAGAGATGTGGCATAGTAAAACTTTCTCCCTGATAAATATTTTTATTAGCTTTATAAACACACTAAAAAGTTGTTGAAAATGGCAAAAATCAAATTAATTCTAGTGCATTATACCAAAGATACACTATGGTAATAGAAAACATCTGCTGGCGATTTGTCAGTTTTAGAAGTTTATTGTCTAAAGCACTATGGGCCGAATTCAGAGACCACTGATTTCATGAAGGCCTGACATATGTTTCTTTCAAAAAGCCTAGGAATGTAGCTGACACACAGCTTAAGGTATTAGAAATTATCTTAAATTTTTTCATTATTCCTTTTATTAAATTTTCTTTTAACAGAGTTGAAGAGATGTCTTTGGGCTTGGACAAAGCTGGACCTGAAATTAATGGCACCAAGGGGAATTGTGGAAATTTCAGCTTGTCACAGCTGTAAAATTAGAGTGGAGGAGAAGGCTACCAGCCCTACATCCATTTGAGAATGCGAAGCAATATTTCACATATGTATAGGGTAATCATGCAGCTGTGTACATTCTGACCTGTTGGGGCTGATGAACTTAATAGGTGCTTCTTGGTCAGAGAAGCACTGCTATTTAGGAAGAACTTCCGGCGGAAGGGCAACTTTACATACATTCTATGTACCATTCCTAAACCCCAATGGCTCTGTTGGAGACAGAAGAATGGCCTAAAGGTTTCTTCACTATGATGCCAGTACTCCTTTATATCTCAATTATTTAGGAAATCCATAAGATGTTCTTCACAGATCATTCTGAATCCTGTTTTGATGTGTGACTTTGCTACACAGAGATGTGGTGGGTTTGGAATATTTTTGTCTTTAATCTGGCCCAAATGAGGTACAGTTCCTTTTCACTATGAGGCCATTATTTTACAGTGCCCTTTCTTTTCAGCTTTTAGTACTGATTTGAACTTAGCTATAACATACAGTAAATTATCAGGTTGAATTTGAGGCACCCCACTGCCTTCTGAGAGAAGCTCTGGCTTAAAAATTGAAGTTAAGAGACCAGTGAGAGCCCTTCAGCTAACCTTAGAAACACAGTATACATTGTGGGTAAATACTAATTAAACAGCAACTGAAGCACTAATTAAACAGTTATAGCTAGATGATTTGACATTGTTTCACATATCTGCATTTTACTGGCATCATCATGGGTGGCAAAAACAAAACTACTTCTAGGATCAGAGATTAAATACTTTTAATTTTGCTAGCTTATTGCTTGTTGATTCAGCTGCAATGGTGGCTATTAAAAAGCTACTATTCATTCATGGTTAATACACAGCAGTACCTTGTATCTCAAAGAAACTGTACTGGGAGTGCTTCACATCAGCTCTGTTCATATCAGATATACATGATACTGCAGTGAAGAAATTACTTTCAAGGCTGATTCATAAAGGCAGGAGAGAAAAAGCTACAAACTTCCTTCTAGCCGAAGAAGCAGAAACATCTCACAGATAGTGAAGTATCTGAACTAAGCAGAAGTTGAATCTCTGTGTGCCATATCTATTCATAAAAACTATCATTTTTGCTGGTAAAAGTTCTCATTTTGGGTTTGTTTTTTGTTTTGTTTGGTTTTTTTTCTGATGGGGTGAGCAGTCTGAGCTTGACCAGTTTCAACATAACTAGGGTGCTACCTATTACCTTTTCTGTGGTTCATCCCTTGCATAAACTAGATTTGCCATGGATTTCAAGTGAGCTGAGACTCATGAGTAGCATGACTCTGAGGCTGGAAGTGAAAGAAAGTGCTGATATTACTGAGGTTTGCATAACACTTTTCAATGTGAGCAGCTGTAAATCCATGAAAACTGCTGTAGAGAATTTCAATAGACACAAAGAAAACTGTCTAATGAAAAAGAGTTTGTAAACAAAGCCAAGGCAAACAATCATAAAAACTCTGCATATTTTGTCTAGATACTTTCTGGTAATGTACATTTCCTGTTTTGACAGTCATTTTAACTGGTGCCATACATCAGTCTGAGGATATGACAATGCTACAAAACCCGCTACGATGTATCACTATCAAGTAGTTCATTTTATTGAAAAATGCTGTTGTATTGTTTCAGATGGACTCCTCTTCTTTTTAAGAAAATACATTTCCATGTACTATCTTTGTAATGAGCCAAATCCTTTAGTCTATTCAAATAAAACTTCCAATTAACTCTGTGTAAGCTTTGGATGGGGGAAAAAAAAACTTGAACAGGACAAGATCACTGCCCTTCTGCATGTAAAAATATTGATTTCTAACTTCTGAGTGAATGGAAGAAATTTAGTGGGTGTAAAGAGAGGTAAAACATAGGACAGGAATAAATTCAGTTTGAAAATTAAGATGCACCTACAGTACCTCTGTCATGTCTTATATCCATATCAATGTTGGTTTAGAAAGTTGAGTGTTGGCAATTGACTAAAACTCAAGAAAAAACACTACCAAGTATTGACAATAGCCTCAGGATAGCTCTGATCCTTAAGATGGTAAAGTGAAGAAAAGCTCATACTGAACAACAAATAAGATGATCAAGAATATAGAACATATATAAACAAGAGCAGCATTGAAGAACTGTAAAGCAGTAGTTTAGATGTTTTGCATCACACATACAATCTCCAGTTTGTAATTAAGCAGCTGGAAAGGAAAAAATTAAACACAAAAAGGAAGACCAGATACAATATTAAAGTAAACATTACCAGATAGGCAGCACATTTGAATTGCACTGGAAAATAAAAAGAAGGTACTGGGCTACAAAAGAATGTTGCTTCTGGTGATCCAGTAGTTCTTATGTCCTTTGTCCTTTTATATTAATTTCTTTAAAATGAGATTAAATAATCTGGAAATTTGTGAATATATTTTCACTTCCTATCATTTATTTCACTTGCAGTAGGACAAACAAAGGAAAAAGGTTATAATGAATTAAGAATATTATATAAAATTTAGAATAGCAGATCATTACAGAGTCCAATGGAAAAATTAATATTGCCACCTGTTGGTGAAAATACAGAAGGCCAAATAATTCCTAATAATTTGCATATCCCCAAGGAAAGTCTTGGCCTGTGTAAAATGGATGATAGTTATTGTTTTGATTTACATGACACAAGCTAGTCCAGATTGCTATTACACATAGTAATCTCTGTGAAGAAGTCAGCACTGCCATATTCCTTTCTTCTATGGTCAACACCACTTGACCTAAAAAGACTAAAACACCCCCCCAAAAAATAAGAAAGACACAATCGTAACCATCTGTTGTGCTATTGTGCAGTACGTTTGATAGCAGCACTTCTGTAACAACATTAAATTAATGTCATTAACAGTCTAATTGGATAGAAGAGATATTTTTTATATTCTCTCTTTTCTCAGCTTTATCTCATTTTTCTTCCACATATCTCCTACCACAGAAACCTTATTTTGTTATATTAAGTACTTCTTTCCCTCCTTTTCTTCTTGCCTTTTCTGCCTTTTATTACATCCACTATTTCTCTTTTACGTTTGGTATCTATACTTTTCTTACTTGTTCACATTACCATCCATCTACCCATACATAACCACATTCCCATTCCACCCCTCCACCTAAAACAATCTCTCTGCAAAATGAGCAGAGACTTTATGACACTCTTGCTTGGAATTTGCCTTTCTGTTACAGAAAAAAAAACCTAATAGATGAACTTGTTCTGCTTCTGTTTCCTTCTTTCCCAATATATCTCTTTACATTGCTTAAACAAGTAGCAATGTCAAGACATACACTTTGCCTTCTGTTTTTAATAGAGTAGCATCTTCAGGAAGTCTGTTCTATACTTGATAGTATATGGGTCAATACACAGCACTCTAGAGGAGTCAGCAAATCCATGGCCTACCAAGCCCGTTTTAAATTCCCACAGTTAAGTTTTATCAGTCTTGAGAAATGGGGAAGATTTTCCATCTCTCTTTTTTTTCTCCCCTGCACACAGTAACATATCATCAAAGCAAAGTACACAGTTACAGATACCTTTATACAATGCCCAATGTTGATTTAGATACATGTTTACAAATGAACTTGCCTGAAATTATTTGGACAAATTTTCTATTAAAGGTTGACTCTAGAATAGTATCAGTCCTTTGAAGCTCGTTGCTCTCATCCAAAAGCATAAGGAAATAAAAATGCCTTACAGAGTGCCTTGATGGTCTATAAAGATGGTTTTAACAAGTTCACAGCTGAAGGCACCTTCATGGAAACTCTACTGCCAGTCCTCCCTCTCAGATTTACAAGATATCAGTTCAAGTCCCTCAAATGCCTGCAGCTACTGTGAAAGCCTCATTCCATTTTGTTTTTTATAGGTCAAAAGCATACCTTGAATTTGACAAGAAAAATCAATGGGTGTACAGTAGAGCCTGGTGAGGACAGCAGGCCTGTGCTTCACCAACACACAATGTCTAATGAGAGGACTTTTTTATTAACTTAGGCTTCTGGATAAACTCATGGTCCATAAAAAAACAAACCCTTGCATAATGTGAAATAACATGTATAAGCACAGACCTTTGTAATAAACTTTCTGTATTTCTCAGGGCAGGAAAAACCTGAACTCAAGTAAGATACAGCAGAGAAGAAACAGTCTCGGAGGTTCCTGGAGTGTGTGGAAGGTAACTTCCTGACAGGGCTGGCGAGTGAGCCAACTAGGGAAGTTGCCCCACTGGACCTGTTGTTCATGAACAGAGAAGGACATATGTGTGATGTGATGGTTGGAGGCCATCTTGGGCATAGCGATCATGAAATGATAGAGGTTTTAATTCTTG
>NW_009934096.1:169672-181955 GCF_000696875.1 Nestor notabilis | reverse complement strand
GTGCGGGGAGCGCCCCACGCGTGTCCGTGCCCGCAGCCCCATGAAGGTGGGCGGGCAACGGCGCCCGGGCCCTGGAGAGGCTGCGGGATGCGTGGGGTGGTGAGGAGGGGTTTCCCGGGGCTGGGGACCAGCGGGGACCGTGAGGACGGGTTACACAAGACTGCAACCCCCTGCCCGGGGAAATTTCCCATGGAGCCGTCCCAACTTCTGGTGACAGGCGTTTGCAGCAGTGGAGGGGGCCTTCAGTCACACCTGCATCGTCCAAGGCTTTTCTTTTTAGGAAGAGGAAATTAAACAGCCGGTAGGTTGAGAGCTGAGCAAAGCTAGCATGTAAGGACTCGGGCTCTATGTAAACAGTTGTCTGCAGTGCGTGAGGAGAGAGACAATTCATTCTGAAGTTATTTATAGACCTGCTTTATTCTGCCATTGAGGGGAATTGCTGCCATTGAAAGGAGGGGAAATAGCCATACGATAGTCCCGAGGTCACCCCCCATCAGTGGAAATTAAACTTCTGCGTCATGCTGAAAGGGTGAAATATTTGATTGGAGACGTGTTTCTGGTTTATCTTTCAAATGTGTTTTTGTAACATCCAATGTATGAAGCAGGTGAGTGCTACATCTTACCTTTCAGCTTCGCTAAACACGACTCTGAAAAATCATTACTCCTCCTATGTTAATCACTGAGGGAAGTAACTTGAGATTGATACAGTACACATACATGAGAGCTACAGAAGTGGTACACACGGTATCAGCACTAGTATCTCTACATTTTATGGTGTTTTAATACTATCTTAGAATGTAACCAATTACATACTTTGTACAGAGAAGATAAAGTATCGAACGTTTATTATCCCAGATATAAAAGGTATCTTTTTGTTCAACAAAAATATATTTCTATCTATAATGTGCAGAAATTCTGTTCAGTTAGAAATCGTGAACATATTCCATATTGAGGGAAGCCACTTAATAAATCTAAATTATATACAAATATATGCTTTAGAATACTAACCAATGCACTTGGAGAAATATTTTTAATAAAATAAAGGTTTCGTTTTACTTGCAGGTAAATGAGTTATGCCACAGACTTGGCTCAGTGTCCAGAAGAGTTGAAAAAAAAAAAAAAAATCTATGTTCAATAAGAAGAATAAAGCTGTTTTTCAGAAAAGACCCTATTGATCTCCTTAAACTTGATCTCTGCCTCCCCACCCCTCTAGAGGCTATGCGGTAGGCTTGGGACTTTGAGACCACAGGTTGAGGGATAGAGATACATAACTTGCACTGGCAGGAAGGCAGTGCTGTTTGAAATGACCTGGCAGTAATAAAGGAACAGAATTAAGGGGGAAATGTGGAATGGAATTTCAAGAGGAGGAAAAAAAAAGGAAAGAGATAAGCAGACCTGCAGTTAGCTGTTTTCCCATCATGTAGTGTGCAAAAGATTACTTCTTCTGAAGATCAGAGACCAGGATGACACAGGCGTGCGAATGGCCCCAGATAGAAGGGGTAGGGCAAGGGACTGAGTTGACGTTATTAAACTAGAGGATTAGTCAACACGATTAACTGAAATCAAAGATGGGCACAAATTCTTTGTTTACCTCCTGTGGAAGTAAATGGGATTGCATGGTCTGCAGCCCAGAATGTCTGCTGTGGGGCTGTGCCTTCATGCTGTGCCAACCACAGCATGAACACTGAGGATCTCCATGGAGAGAAGAAGAGGAGAAATCCTGTAGCTTGCCTGATGCCAAGCAAGAGTGGAGCCTTTCCAGTTTCCAGTCCAGGCCTGGGGCTCTCAATTCCAGTGCTTTCCTTAGCTGCAGGTAGGATGTTTCCATCCTCTACCTAGCTGCAAGAGATTTTTATCTTGCTTCTCACCTCTGTAGGAGAAACCACATTGATTCTTACTGCACATGTAGCCCTGCAAAGGAGAATTTACTCGTATCGTTCCCAGCTGCTGTAGTCTTCTAGCTTCTGTGTTACCTGTTTGCATTATGACTGTTCCCTGAGCACAGATCAGACTCATCACTGTGAGACATGAGCAAATGCTGCCTCTGACAACAGTAGCGAGGCAGATTTCAGGTAGTTTGGGCAAACAGTGTTGTGGAGACTTGGGAGTGGAGCTTTTAGGGCTGTAGAGTTCTGTCTGAAAGCACACAAAGTGGCAGAAGTCTGAAGACAGCTTTTTTTTATGAAGGCTCTGTCCAAGATGTGTACCTTCTCCATCAGGCCCTGCAGAGGATGTGCTGGACAATGGCCTGGGTGAGCTATGCGTGGTGGGACGTCAAAACTCCATGACTGACTAAAGGGAGCTAGTAAGACTCCCAGTATGTCAGCAGGGATGTGTACTTCTGCTTTTACCTCACTGTATCTGCAGCCTCTCTGAAGTTATACTGAGGTATAGAAATTAGACCTCAGGTTTGCGCTGAAACAAGTAGTTTATCCATTCATGAGGAATAGTAGGTGCAAGAGTGGGGGCAGATTATGCTTAGGACTATTACATCTGCTGTGGACCTTCTCTGAACAGATTCAATTACTGGGGTAGAGTTTTATTGGGGCAAGTCTTCATTTTTTGAACTGTTTCATTATTCTTCTCTTCTGTTGTTAGGAGCTCATTGTATTTGTTGTTCAGCAAACAGAGCTGCCCATCTTTACCTACTCAGTCATGGCTTAGCAGCTGAGGATTTGAAGTCTTCTCCCATGCTCCTTGGCAGTTCAAAACTCTAGTGAACTTCAGCAGGGCCTTTTCATATAGATTGCAATACAGAGCCTTGACTATACAATAATTTCCACTGCTGGAGAATGGGATGGGAAAGAAAAGCCATTATAGGATGTTGAAGTAAAAGCAAATTGCACTACATTACATTAAATATTAATACTTGTATACAGGATATATGGTATCCTCCTTGCAATTTGAATTGTTTTAGTAATCTCCAGTGTTTCTTGTGCTGTATTTGAAGGACTCTGCTTTAGACTAAGACTTTGATGTTTTGGGCCATGACATTGATTTACATTACAAAAACTTTGAAGTTTTAATCAGTGACCTAAGAAGGACTACTTCTTCCAAGTTAGAGCAGTTATTACATATGTAAGCTGTCCAGGAAAGACACGAGACATCTATCAGCTGCCAACCTTACATTTTCAAAAATGAACTGAATGGTAGGAATGTGTACAGGTAAACTCTCTTGTGTTGACTTTAACAACACTCAGTGTTATGAGATGGAATGCGTGTGGTCCTGATGCTAGGCAAGATTGTAGTGTTCAACAAAACATTGTTATTTCAAGTTTTACTAATTTTCTCCCCCCCCCCCCCCCCCAGCCTGTGGCTGTTAATAAAAACACTATAGTTTTGGGGCCCTTGTTCTGAAAGCTACTTTAGCAGATGTGCCTTTTAACCTGCAGTTCATAAGAATGCAGAAAATAAGACTCATTGCTACTAGTCATGGGATTGAAGGTTGCCTGTTTTCACTGTCTTGCTGAGTTGGGAGTTTAATTACCAGCATATTTTATGAAAAACATTTTCCAGTGGTTTTAGTGTCTGGTCTTACATGTTCACATTGCATTTGCTGTAAGGATAATGTTTGTTGTTTTCATTCTTTTAATGAAGCGTGAAATGGCTTCATATTGATCTTGCCTGGGCTATCTGCTGTGGCTGTCCCTGCTTGAGCAGGGGGATGGATCTTGAGGTCTCTTCCAACTTCAGCCATTCTGTGACTAATTCCTGTGCACTGGTGGCTTGTAATATTATTAAAGGGGAGAAATATCAGTCACATCCAGTCATGATAAAATGGGGAAGGAAGGCAGCTTAGATATCCAACTCCACCAGACATTTGGGCCTGGAAAATCCTAAGTAGATATTTCTCTTTCGGAATCAAACCATGAACATTAGAAGCTGAGTAGTCAAGTCCCTGTCTTTGACTCCCTCTCTGACTGACTAATTTAGACAATATCCCACTTGGCTTCTTGGCTTTTACGTATTTCATTCTATAGAGACAAACTGTTCCACTGAAATGCACATTGAGCTGCCTATCTGATGTCAAGACTGAAGATGCACTTGGTGTTTGCTTTAGTTTAAGTGCAGTTATCTTTGGTAAATTATTGGAAACCAGGCTATTGGTGAGCAGCCCAGTCCTTGGCGGGTCAAAATTTCTTGTGTTCTTTACCTCACAAAGAAGTTGTATCAATGATTATGAAGTACTTAGGTTATTAATAGGCCTTCCACAACCATTTCTTGCTCTGAAACTGAAGCTGAAAAGGGTTTTCGAGGAATAGAGCGGAAGGTCTGACAGTTTCTTTTCTGTTCTGCTCTTCCTTGCACTATAATACAGGTGACTCAAGCTCCATCTCCCCACTCTTCTGACACGTTGCTATCCCTCCAGCTCCCCCACTGTCCTCCAAAGCCTCTTGCACGTCTACTACTGGAGTCACCTCTGGGTCTTCCATTTTTGACATTTACAGTTGGTGGGACTTCTCTGTATCCAAAAATGACAGAAGAGGGGAAGACTCCCTACCCCAAGCCTTGTTAAATGAGGACTGCTCTACACACCTGTCTGCATCACAGGATGCTTAGAGAAGTGTGAGCAGCTCCTAAATCCCAGTGAGATGTTCTGAATTCTCACCAAAGCTGAATGTGTCCCAAACATATAACCTGGGAGCTGTGAACTGATGCCAACTCAGTATATCTTTACACCTCATTCCATTGACAGCATCTGTGGGCTTGTGCCAGATGAGGCTGAACATTTTCAGATTGACCTGATCTCGACAGTTTGTCCTTGGTGTCTGTTCATGTTGTGTCACTTAGAAAGGCCCTGCTGCCTAGCAGCCAGCTCAAAGATGAGGAAAGGGCAAGGTGAGAGAGCTGGAGACCTTGTGGGACAGTACTCAGATGCTCTTTGCAGCATTGTCTCCTCCAGAGGCCATCCAACACTATCTCTGTCTCTAAATTATACAATCCTAATGGAAAAGCAGTTAATTTTTGGGGGTGCTCTTATAAGGAATGCCTTAGCAAAAGCAAGCAGCATCTTGCAAAGCTTTCATTCAGTTATTACAGGCTGGGGACTGGGTGGCTGGGGATCAAGTCTATGGCAATGGATTTGGGGATCTTGGAGGACAGCAAGCTGAGCACAGGGCAGCAGCGTGCCCTGACATTGAGAAGGCTAACAGCATCCTGGACTGTTTTTAGCAGTTACAAACCATAGTTTGTAGGTTGATAGAAATTATTATCACGTTCAAATTGGTACTTGTTAGACCCCATCTGTAAAACAGCATCCAGTTTTGGGCTCCCCGAATGCAAGAAAGACATGAATAAACAGGACTGAGTTCAGCAAAGGACCACCAAGATGGTCAAGATCTGGAGAATCGGTGGTGTGAGGAGGGGCTAAGGGGGCTGGGCTTGTTCAGCCTAGAGGAAAAAAGGCTGCGCCTTTTGTGCATGCATACAGCCTGCTTATACATACAAGGAGGCTCTTGAGAAGACAGGTTCTTCACAGTGGTGAATGGTGGTAAGACAAGAGACAACTGACATAAACTGAAACTAAACGGGATTTCAGGTAGAGCTGTTTCCCCCTGAGAACATGCAGTGCCACACAAAGAGGCTGTGCAGTCTCCTTCCATGGGGGTTTTCAAGCCCCAACCGGATACAGCCCTAAGGAAGTGGTCTGAGCTTGGAGCTGACCCTGCTGTCAGTAGGAGTTTGGACTAGAGAAGAAAGGAGGAAGATTGCAAGGGACCTTGAACAATGCAAGGTCTCTGAGGATGACCACTGTGCCTTGTGAAATTCCAGTAGCAGCTTGCTGTGAGTTACCCAATACATAACAGCATGCTGTCTGGGAGAAGTGACTATTAGCTGAGCCATAGCATCACTTCAGGCTTGAATTTCATTTTCTCTTCCTTGTCATTAAGCCTGCATTGACCTGGGGTTACTAAGGGTATAGTTTGATGTGCACATCTCTCAGCAAGACAACCCTGCATCTCCCTTTGTCATTCTGCCCCTGTTCTGGCTCTCAGCTGTGCAACTGTTTATACTGTCACACCAGGGTAGAAAACTGACCTCAGTTAAAAATAACTGAGGAGGGGGTGTATGCTATCTGTAACCCAGATTGAACCAGATCATGTAACCACATGTACCTGTATTGCCAAAAAGTCAGTATGATGGTAGGAATGAATGCTGAGGAAAGGGGGACGGGATGAGCTGCTTAAACAAGTACTGATGTTGAGATGCTCATCAAATTACAGCAGGATTGCTTCCTCTAAGAGGAAATGAATCCTGTGCATTAGCCTACAGAAAACATAAGCAGCTGAAATCATCTTAAGGGAAATTAGAGCTATTGTGGGAGCTTTGGCAGCCTGCAAAGAAATATGTAGATGAACCTTCCAGTAATTGCATTGTATCCTTATGAGCCAGTACAGATAAACGTGATTTTAGTCCTCCTACAGCAGCCAACCCTTAAACAATGATAGTCAGCTTTAAACACTGGGGACTCACATACTCCTAAAATAAATCTAAATAAAGTTCAATTTGTTTTCTCCCAATAGTTAAATTATTTTTTTAATTTCACTCCTTCATCTAAGAAATCTCTCTCTAATCCGAGGGATTCTGACTGAATCAGTCATCTGGGTTGAACTCCTCAGAGCTAACTGGAAGTGGCAGCTGGATTTTGTGTCATGAAAAAGTTATTTTTCCATAGGTTTTCTAGAAAATACTGGATTAGTACCAAATCTAAAATAACTGATTGAGGTGTTAATGTGTGAGACAGGCATTATTACTGTGAAGTACTTCCTGTCTAAAAGTTGAGAATGTAAAATTAAGGTTTACTGAAGAGATTTTAATCTAAAGGTCCACACCTGTTGGGAATTAGGCCTTTTTGAATGGATTAAAAATTACTTCGGTACCATCTTTTCACCTTCCTTTAGGTGAAATATTTTTCCTTTCCTTCTGTATTTCATTGTGGATTTTCTTTCTCAGGGGTGTGCGTGCAGTCTGTGTGCACAACAGCAGTCAGATTGAACACCTGGCTTCATAGAAAGTGCAACTAGGGGCAAAACAACGGTGGAGAAAATAAGATTTGGCATAAAACAGTAATTTGTGAACATTCATCATGGTATAATGAGCATTCTCAAAGTCAGATGGACAGTGTAAATTTGCACCTGGGCAACTTTTGTGTACCTTTTGGAACTGCAGGAAAATACATGCAAGATCATACATTTTTCTGGCTTTATTGAGAGCTCCTAGAAAGAGAGCTTTCTTTTTGAATAACCTCTGAGTTTTTCAAATGAGCTCAAATATGCTCATTCTTCAGCACCTCATTTTCTTTGATGTTATTGCATTGGTGTTGCATTTAGCACATGGACAATGGGAATAAAATGGGATTCATCACTTGTTCCTGCATCCCTCATGGCTCTGCTACATTGTAGGGCATTGCTGCACAGTTGCCTTTGTTATGGATTTCCCTTCCATATTTATCTGATACCTGAGGGGGTAATGTTTAATTCAATACAATTCTGTCCTGTACATTTTTTTTTTTCATTGGGATGATTTTAATTTATAATGGCAGAGGCTGAAAAGCATGCATTCATTTCTGCTGAACTGTCTTACATTTGTGGCATGACTTTCATAGCTCTCTTCTTTCCTCATTTCCTTGTGAACCCAACAACTCTATTTATGGTGGAGGCTATTTTCTTAATTTAGAGGAATTGATATGGCATGTAGAGACATGAATGTACCCTTTGTCACTTTACCCACTTGCTTCACTAACAGCAGATGACTATGAAGAGAAACTACCAATTTTTCATACTGTACTGTGAAAGTGGCCCATGAGTACAGATCAGCTGCAGATGGAAGTAGTTAGGGCTAGTTAGAAGGCAAAAAATGCATCTCAGCAAGGGCCTGCGCCTAAAGGTGAAGCAAGCAGGTAGAAATTAAGATAGATTGCAGATTAGTGTTTTAAAGGGAACTTGAGTTCTCTGCAGAAGGTAAAGTTAAAAATAACTTTGGGATTATAAGATTTGTGTTTCTGAATTTCTTTCACTGTCAAAATTTAACTAACTTAATAGTTAAAAGAAAAGCGGGCCACTGTCCTAAATCTGTGGTTTTGGGACAGACCTGCGCTATTAACACCCAAAGGCTTTCACCAAGACTGAAATGGGTCCACTCCTGTTCTTTGCATCTCTCTTGTGGTTCCTTCTCTGTCTGCAGCCCATCATTTTCTGCCTCTCATTCTTGTACAGCATTCGTCTCCTACCCATGATTTATGTACTTTAAAATCTTCTTTTTTTTTTTTTCAGTCTTTGCCCTACATCTTAATTAGTGTTGATTTGCTGCTCTGTAAGACATGGAGCTGAAGTTTTTATATTAAAGACCCTTTTTGACACTGTGTGAATGTAAGAAATCTAGACATTTGTGGCAGACTAGTCCTTCCATTCCATGCTCATATATTGCAATGATATGAGGGAATCCTAGAAATACTTAGAAATGTTGTTTTAGCATAGGCTGAAAATGAAAGAGCAGAGGATTTGTCAATCCTGCTTTGTAGCAGCCTCACCATTAAAATAACACTTGAAAAGATCACTTTTAAGGCAGCTTTAACATTGGGTTGGCTACGTGAGTGCACAGGAAGAAGGTACCTTTTCATAAGGATTTGCAAAAAAATCAGCCTTTTAAAAAGTTATTATTATTGTATGGTTTCTTGAGTTGTTTATTTATTTAGCCCCAGACAAGAAAATTGATACCCACTGAGGTTAGATAATGCACTCAGCCCTTGTGATCAGTGCCAGGAGTGGGGCCCATTGCTCACATAGTCCTGCCATACTGTATCCATTGCTCTCGCCCTCCTGAATCAGACCTAATTTGCCTCTATGCTGTACAGATAGATGAGTTAGAGCCATCTACACAGCAAGTAGTTTTCCAGTGCTAGCAGTAATATATGCATTACTGTGCTTAACCAAGAAGCATAAAAGATGTCCTCAGTTACCAGAGTTGGTCACGATTCACTTCAGTCAGTCACTTCTGGGGACATTTCAACTAAATTATATAAACTTACTCTTTCTTTGCTGTTCTTTTTTCATCTGTGTTTGTTTAATTTTGTGATCTCTCAGAGTGCACAGGAGACACGTGTTTAGCAGGGGCAATGCCACAAGTTAGGTATGCTTTCCGGGAAGTTTATCTACGCCAAACAGCCTTTCCTTGGTTCCCCTAGTCACTCTGGATGGATTTAAAAGTTTGTGTACTGCAAATGAACTGTGAATTGCTGTTTGTCATCGCTGACTGATGGTTACATCCATGCAGGGAAGTTGGAAGTTGTTAACAGCTGCAATTTTAACTTCTGTTTTGGATACTTAGAGAAGGATAACCTGCTCCTTGTTTGTCTTTATAAAGCTCAGATAGGGAGAGGGAAGAGGACCAGTGAGCCTCTAACAGTAAGAATTTGGGTCAGGCAAAGGGAACAGGTGGCTTGGTGAAATAATTCATTTATAAAAGCTTGGCTGTTGGCCAAACATGAACGCAGCATGATTTGGATTTAATCTTGCTTAGGACTGGAGTCTTCTCTACTCAGGTCCACATGGCAAGATGCAGGATGCCAAAGTGCACTGAATCCTAGCCCTGTATTATCAGCAAGACAGAGCTCTCAACTTTTCTGGGATTCAAGGCTTAAGAGAGCTAGAGCATTTGGTATGGGGGGACATGAACAGTTCACAACTGGCTTAAACTGTCCATGTAGGCATAACCTCTAGTTCTGAATTTGATTGCTACTCCGGGATACAACTGTTGTCCAACTTGAATCTGTGATTCCTGTTATTAAAAATGTGCTCTCAATAGCTTGTAACTTGTACAGTTCATAGTATTGATAAAGACAAGTTGGTTTGTTCTTTTTTTATTTTTATTTTTATTTTTTTAATGTGGGTGGGAGAAGTTTTTCTCATACCCTGAATACCTCACAGAGTTTTTACAAAGCATTAAAAGGTTGCAGTGGTCTGGATAATTCCAGGTGTTTTCACAGCAATGGCAAACATGCAGAGCTCATCCGAGTTTAATTGAGGGGAACATTTACCTTCAGTCCATCCTTCCTCTGATAACTGCATGTGATTTCCACCTACAAACAGTTAGAAAAGGTTTCATTTAAGCACCTCATGTGAAGAGTGCTGTCTCTAACAATATATGCTATATTCAGGATTGTGCCTCAGGATCATTTATAGCAGGTATGACTTGAACATCAGTGTCGAAGTCCTGGCTACATGGGTAAGTAAAAGACAAAGCAGGGCAATGATTTAATTGTTGAGTCTCTGCCCATCACCTGCTGGCAAACAGCACTGTCATCAAGATAAAAGTGATAAAATCTATTTTAAACTGAGAATTCACATTTCCTGCCACTGAAAAATGGAGAACTGACATAACTATAATTATGGGATCTCAAACATGGGATCTTATGCTTGCAGGTTGATGAGTTTTCATAACTCTGCTGAGCTTCAGTAACCGATCATGTGCATGCATTTGGCTAGTCCCAAATGTATAAGGGCAAGGGAAAACAAGCAAACAAACAAACAACAAAACCAGAACAACAAACATAAAACTCAGAAGAAACCTGGAGGAGTTTTCAGCTGACATGTATCTTCCATCTGCAGTAAGCTAAAAATGTGCACCAGATCAATTACTAATCCATAAAATCTCAGTCATAAATCTGGATCCTTGGTGACAAATTTTTAAGCAAAATGTAAGGATATGGTAGCAAGGACTCCTGTAAAATAAACTGTATGATATATAGCTGTATGTAAGAGAAACAGTAGTTAGATGGAATGTAATTATCTATTTATACCAGTATGAGAAATGGAGGCACATGACATCTGTTAGGAGTGCATTACTTTGAGCATTAGGTAATTCCATTTCTTGGGTATTAGGTAAGTTGTTATTTTTTCTGCCAGCTAAGGGCTGATGGTTGCCATCTGATAATAACAAAACTTTCACTTAAGATGCTGTAAGCTCAGCTGTGTAAAAATAGTAGCAAATCTGAAACAACACAGTTAACTGATAACATTTTTTCCATATGTGCTGAATTTGAAGTTACAGCGACACTATGTGTACCTAGATGTTTATTATTCCTAAAATACTGAGCTTTTAATCCATATTAATTTTATTATTAATCCATGTTAATATGGATTTTTATTAATTTTAATCCATATTAAAATGATATTTGGACACTAAAGTCTGTAATTTAGTTATCATGGAAAACATTGGGTTTGCTTTATTAATCATGGTGAGCAACCTTGTATTGAAACCTATATGACTTCTTTTTGTCCACAAACTTGGAAATTACAGATCGGACTTGTTGGGGTGACTATACGTAGATTTTGGGATACATATTTAGGCTTCTGGCTTTAAAAAAAAATTCTGTAATCTATTTAATGCTGTTTCATGATTTGTGATTTCACGTATTTTTTGTCTTCTTGCTTGTGGAGAGATATTTGTTCAAGAATAGAAAATGCATGACGCCTTAAGTATAGCTTTAGCACTTGGTGGTTGAAAAGTACTTGCTCAGTGCTCCTTGGACATTTGGAGTCATGCCTATGTTTTATGGCTGTTAAATTTGCTTTTGTAGCACATTAGACTGATGAGAAGACAAATCTAAAATGAGCATATAAGCCTTATTTTGGTATAACTAACCCTTTCCCTGAGTATAACAGAAAGTGTTGCAGTTAAAGACCACACTGTGCACATATTTTATTCTGTGAAGATGTCTTATTTGCAAGATTCTTCTTGAAATGTGGTTTCTGCTTTTTTCAGCCGTGGGAACTGGAGTTAGGCATCAACAGCTGACACTGGGCTGGGTACTGGTAGTTGCTGCTTTCTTGCTGTTGCCTACGGATCTGCTTGTTGATTATTCCACTCTGAAGAAGTGGGTCTGGAAAAGGGGATCCTGAATTCTGCTCCAAAACCCTGTGGCAGAGACTCTTCTCCTGTAAGGTTCCTCAGCTTAGCTGTTTCTTTAGGGAAGCAATCTGTTTAAGAGTGAGAGGCCTCTATTTCAAGTCACTTATTTTTTAGCAGAAAGTAATCTACCACTTGAAAAGGAGTCCAAAATCTGATAAGCACCATTTTTAGGAGCTTGCATTTCAATGCTTTTTGCTGTCTGTGGAGAAAGGAATTGTAGCTTTGCAAGTGGCAGTGTTATAAGTAGTCGAGCACTTACCAGAACACTGGCACTGTATGGATGTGTGGGGAAAGCCAGAGGGAGTGAGTCAGCATGACCTTGGCTGCTGCCAGAGGGATGGGTACTGCATCCAGCCTCAACAGTCATTGACAT
>NW_009934096.1:139262-169641 GCF_000696875.1 Nestor notabilis | reverse complement strand
GCAGGAAGAGCCTCTGGTGAAATCAAATTCAGTAGAGTGTCTGACAGGTGTCACATGTATATAGTAGTAATGAAAGCAGCAGCATAAAACAGTTTGTAGTTATTAAAAAGTAATTTAATTAGTAAACGGGCCTCGTTCTTTATTACACTGTGGAAGAACAGACTGCACTCAGTTAAAGCAGAAACAGTCTGAAAAATAGAAATGCTGCTTGTTTCATGAGCTGCTGTTTTGCCTACTAGATCTCAGCAGGGTGGGATAAATTGTTATATATTGCATGACAGTAACACCTGGGGATTCTGAGATTCCTGGCACAATGAGTTTCAGGCACATAAATAGAAGATTAGAGATTTTACAGTAGAAATAGACAAACTTGTCAGGCATTGAATAATAAGGGAAATTTACAGATGAGTAATAGAGGCGTGGAAGCTGTGGAGAGATTGGGGGTTCAGCCGTAATTTCACAGGAAATCTGTAGTTAAATCACGAAGAAAACAGATTTTTCTCTGATCTAGTCGAATCATTTATCTTCCAAAGATCCTTTCATTTTGAAAAGCTGGTCAAGCAGAAAGCCAAGGCAGTCAACTGTACTCACTATACTCACAGGCCAGTGTGTGCACTGGCAGTATCTCCCACTGGTGCCAGTGTGACCAGGAAGGCCATTTAGGAATGGTATTGCTGATAGGTTTTCTACTGTAACAAAACTTAAGGAAAAATTATGATGAAAAGCTTGTGGAAACCTCTTTTGTTTCTTAATTCATTATTTGGCAGCATTTCAGTGGCAAAGCCCTTGTCGTTAGAGACCATCAATTGCTCTTCACCTGCATCCTGCCTGCTGTGCAACTGCCCCCTTCAACCTGCCATCCTTTTGGGGTCTCTATCCCACATACTCTAGTGATCCCAGAGCACACTGCTATCTCTCACCTTCAGATGCCCTTTCTGCTCTGCCCTCTCCCCCTCTGGAAGCTGACTGCTCCTGGCTGCCGTTCTAGTCTTCCTACTCCTTTCCTCTTATCCCTTTCCCAGCCATGACTCTTCTCTGCCGTTACTGAGATTTTCACATCAGCATTTACTAATCCCTACAGCTGTTTGAAATATTTCATTTCTTTTTGCTCTTTCTCCATATCTGGTTGGTCATTGCAGGGGGAAACCAAATTCCAGCCGCCTCTCCCTGCAAAGAATGCATCTCACTTCTCGTTGCCTGCTGTCGCTGGGTAGCCTCGCCCCACAAAGTACCCCTTGTTCCTACTGCTGCATGAGGGAAAGTAAAATACAAGCTTTACTGTATTGAGCTCCAGCATGTGGGATGCCCTTTACAGTGAGAATATGTGGAAATCTTCATTTAAATCTGTGAGGTGTGACTTTTGCAGTTCTTTGGGAACTCGAGCTGTCTAAAATCTCACAGGGGGTGTTGAGCATTCAATCAGGCTTCTTGCAGAAGTGGCAACGGTTAATGTGGAGCTTGGACTGGGAGTTTGTAGAGGGCAAGCTCTGTGGGGCAAGGCCTGCCCTTGCCCTCCTGTTTGTAGTGAATGAACACATTCAGCCTTTCTTCTTGGCTGGGACAATTAGGTTCTATGGCAATATGAGTAATTAATAATAATAATGGGGCCTCTTTTGTGGATGGTCTGTTAGAAATAATTTCCTTCTGCCAGTTGCTTCTCTAGAATGTGGTTTTGAACTTTAAGATCCTGAAAGAGATAATCGAAACACAAGCAGCTGTCACAAACCTTTAGCTTTGTTTGTGTAGGCAGTGGTGGAAATTCCCAAAATTAAATCACTGGATGGCTCACTGGTTTGTGCAACTTTCGTTGCAGCATCAAACTTTTATGCAACAGACTCTTGTTTGATTAAAGACTCTTCTCACTAACAGTGGGTTGCAACTGTCACTACTTTTAATAATGGGAAAAGAAGCATAATCATGCAAAGCAAATCACTGATCCCTTGTTGCTCTGCACCTGATTAACTATGGAGCACACAGAATTAGCTCTGTTGTGCACTGCCAATGCACTGCTGTCAGGGTGATCCAGCTGCTGCAGCTGCAAGAGCTAGGGTTTTTTTTCCAGATGTTGTTTCTGAGATGGTGATGACTCTGAATCCTGCCTTCACCTGTGTGGCAGCTGGGGTCTAAAGGCAGGATAAGGCATTTGGTTGCTTTGGCATGTCGCAATCCTTCAGCAACTGTTCTTCATTCCCTTTGCAGGAGGGACACATAATGACTGATGGTAGTACAATGTAAGGAACAATAAATATAACATGGATCTTCCTGTCAGCATGGTTTGTCAAGGTCTGAAGGATTCTTCTGTCCATCTTCTTCCCTGTATGTAAGGGAAGCTGAACTGTAGAGGCCTTCAGAGACCTCTTCTACAATCTTCCTTGTAGCCTTTGTCAGAACTCTGCCAAAAATGCGTTAATGACACTGAAGATTAAAGTTAGGTATCCAAAAGGTACTTTATTCCTCCAAATTTTTTACTACTAATAAAAACCAGTTTTTTACTACTAATAAAAAGCAAGACTTTTTCAGGAAGCTGACAGATGGTGACATGATGGTGAAGCATATGACTGAGTATGACTGAAAATGTCACATCGTACTTGAAGGTTTTAGAGTACTGGGCTCAGAGTACCAGTAAGCAATGCAAGAATGCAAGTGTCCTTGGTAAATTTTTGCTAGTGAGGGGGACAGTAATTTCTGAAGTTTGGTTTTGTTTTTTTTTTTTCAATTCCTGTTATATTTCTACTGTGGTAATCATAGTAATTACACTACAGTTTTGTAGGTTTAACCTATCTATGACCAAAACCTCTTCTGGTGACATGCTTGTTATTATAAAGATCGTGTTATGGTCGAAGGCACTAGTACTAATACGGAATGTGGTTTTTATCTGTTCTTATAAGGTATGCAGTCAGGCACAACAAGTATTTTTTCATCTTATTTTAAAATAAAAATATTTGGCTCCATGACAACACTGTGAATTATGATCTGAATTCTCTGCTGCAGCACCTTGCATGAAATCAGCAGAATTATGCTAGCAAAGAATTTGGTCCTTCACAGTGTGAAGTCACACAACTCTAACAGTGACTGCCATGATGACATTCCCAAACTATAAGGTGTTTTGATGGGAGGACTTGGCAGCAGGCTGGGAGCACTGGTGGCTCAGTGGGCAGTGCTCTGTCTTCTGAGTCAGCAGCAGTGCCCCAGCAGTGCAGTTTGTAGTTTGTTTTTTCTGTTGTTCTTAGGAGATGTAAACCCATCTGCATATTACTTTTTCAAAAGGAAAATTTGTATTTTTGCTGCCTTTTGGTAAATTTAGTATCAAGATAGCTAGTCCAGCTGTCTTTTTTTTTTTTTTTTGCAGAGCTGGTAGGAGAGATTAATCACTTTTGCAATCTTTATGGTCATAATATAGAATACCTTTATGGTCATAATTAGTCAACAGATTTCAAGTTATTAGAAAAGGCGAGCCTTTAGGAGCCCATAGGAAACAGGCTAAAACTTGCTGCTTGTTGCATGCCCTGGAGTTAGGTCTAAATTGGTGTTACTAAAGTTCTATGTCACCTTCCATGCTGAAATGCATCCGACTGAAGTTTAAAGCCTAATTCCTTTCTCATTTTCACTTTTGGGATCTGTTTGCAGAAAGGAGATTTTCTTCTATTATAGCTGTGAGAAATCTTTTGCTCCAGTGCAGTGTAGCATGAAAATGGCAGCAGTGCAAGTGTCAGCTTTTACAAACCAGGTAGCTTGTTATACTGGAATAGATGGGAGCAGAATCTGGTCCTCATGGCTAAGCTAAAAGTTGTGCCTTTTTGCAAACATCAGCTGAAACAATGAGCTAATATATTTTAAAACTCCCTCCAAGTCAACAAATGGTTTGCCAGCCAAATTCCTAACTCTGACATAAGAAGGAAATGTAGGCACATCAGTCCCCAGGTTAATCACCTGTTAGTATGTCGCAGTACATCTTTCAGCATCTGTTCAACATAACTTGAACAAAGGGACCACCAGAAACACTATATAGCTAGGCTTCTTCTCTAATACCTAGGTAGCGATTTGTTACAAAAATACTATAGAATTCTAATTTTAAGTCGTGCAAGCTGGGGGTGAGGAACTAAGGAGCTTCCATGTTATGTAGTTCATGAAATTATTTTACAGGTTATGTCTGAAAGCCGCTGACTGTAGAAGGAAACAGGGATAAAATGTGTACTTCAGAGATCCACTGTACCCCAAAAAGTCTCAAATAGATAAGGTTCCTTTAAGATGCCTATAGAAGCAAGACCTTTTTAAAGCAACATTAATTTAGCTAAGAAGTGTATGGTCTTAGGCAAAGAGCTCTAGGTGGCTATACTTGAGCAGGGAGTTGGACCAGATCACAAAAGCCTAGAATGGTTTGGGTTGAAAGGTACCTTAAAGATCATCTCATTTTAACCCCCTGCCGTGGGCAGGGACATCTTGCACTAGACCAGGTTGCTCGAAGCCCCGTCCAACCTGGCCGTGAACACTGCCAGGGATGGGGCACTCACAGCTTCTCTGGGCAACCTGTGCCAGTGTCTCACCACCCTCATAGTAGAGCATTTCTTCGTAGTATCTTATCTAAATCTGCCTTCTTTCAGTTTAAAGACAATCCCACTTGTCCTGTCACTACCTGCCCTAGTAAAAGATCACCTCCAGAGCTCTCTTACCCCTCAACTGTGCTGTAACTCTAAATAAAGGTGTTCTTAAAACTGACTTCAAAACTCCAGGCATACATGTGAAATCCATGCTTCTCCATTTGAATTCCCTCATCACTTTCATAAAGATGAAATAAAGGAAAATAAAGCAAGAGATCAGATATGTAAAAGGAGCGTTTCACCAGAGAGGGCTGCACACTGGATTGTCCCCAGCAGAATTAGCTATAAAAACTTGAGGAAGACCTCCTGAACTATATCCCAGCTGGATGTGGGATTTAGGCATTAGATGAGCATACATTCATTTGGGCTTGTTTGTATGATCTCATTGCTAAAGATTTGTTTAACCATATCTTTGATGAAGTATGCTGGGCTTGTTATTTTTCCTCTTAACTTCATCCAGTAATATGTGTAATCTAAATATGAAACTTCTAGGTATGCAGGTCTCTGATCCCGCAGGAACAAACAACATTAAGAGGGTAGATAGAAATTCATGGAATAGCAAGACTGTGAAATGTGTATCCTCTCCACTGAGCTGCACAGGGTTGTATCTACCATATCTGTAAACCAAGATCTTTTGTGGGGTCTGTGAACCATGACTGCCAGGAGCAAAGGGAGAAAAAAATGGAGAATTCAAAAGCAAACAACAACAAATAAACAGCAACTCCCTGTCCTCTCTGTCTTGATGTACAGTGATTTATATAAGTTTATAAATACCAACAAGAACTGGAATCAAATGCAAAAATCTTACTGTTTGCAACAATTACTGCTATATTTGTGATGACAGTAATTTTGACTGTAATGTAGAAGTTAAGCTTGCATATGTAATTGGCTGAAATGAAACAGTTTCTAAATTAAGCTTAAAACAATTTAAAGTGAATTGCAGTATTTCCTTTCAATTCCACTGGAAGCCTTTTTGATTTCCCAGGCTGTCTCAATTTTGTCCACATATCTATGTCATTCCGAGTAGGTAGGTTTTTATCTTCTTTGTAACAGAGGTACAAAGTAGTTTGAGAAAGCATGGGGGGGGAAGTTTGTAGTAATTATTCATTTCAAATTGAAATATGATTTGTATCTTCTGCAATAGATTGGTTTGGCCATAATTTCCTGATTTTGGCCATTTAACAAAACAACCCACCCTCTTTTTCCTGTCTGCAAATATTTGTAGTGACTTGTGAATGAAAGTGAACTGCATTGCAAGATTTTATTTGTTATGGTAGTCTTCATAAGATGTGCAGGTAATCGTGCTCTGTAATGTAAGCAACAAAGGACAAGAAAGCAGCAGAAATACAGTAAAAATTTACAGTTGGTAAATTGGACTGCCCCTGTCAGCATCCAGAAAAGCTGTGTTGCTTTGTACCTGCTAAAGTTCTCATCCAAAGCAACCTAATCAGTTACTGTAGGCTTTATAATACTGACATTTTAGTAAGGTGTTTCTATGTAAATATTACATTTCTGCATAGTGCTATATACCTGTGGTAATTACCCTGCCTTAAAGAAGCCTCGTTCATAATTTATGAATGACACAGACATTCCCACAAGTTCTGAATGTTGAAGTCTTATTCTATGTATACACACACAGTCATGAAGAAGCTCATTTTAAATTCATATGGATTCAGTATTGCATAAAGTGACAGTTTTTAGTGCCAAATGTGCAAAGAGATGATCAGGGGAATAGGCCTACATGGATACGTGAAACGTGGTGGTGGGTACTGCTGCATTGCTGAATGCCTTATTGGAGGTGAAGTCATTTGTGTGCTGTTAGGGCTGCGTCTCTGTCTTCTGGATGAAGCAGTGTCTAAAGAGCCATTGAATTTTGACAGCATTTTTTCTAGAGAGAGCACCTCAGGATAAGAGGCTGGTTTGATGCATTTGAAGAAAACCAGGCTGACCCAGTTTTTCTGCACGATTGGGATTTACAGGAATGAATTTACGGCAGTCCAAAGAGATCAGGTATAGTCACTCTCCCTGAAATCCCACCTCAAGAGCACAGGGATAATTAAGCCTGCAGTCATACACATTATTCCTGCTGTGGTTTTACTGGAATGAGGTATTACTGCCTTTACCTATTGATCTTCCTTTTCTCATTCCTCATTGGTTGCCTGATTGCTCCTTAATGCGGTTCTGGAGCAAGCATGTGAAAGGGAAAGTCTGCAGCCCTTAGCCACAGAGTTTTAGTATTATCGTGTGGAAAAGAGAAAAGTAGGGGATTCCTTTTTTTGTGGGCTTGGCATAGCAACAGGATCAGGTGAGAAATAAAATAGGCTACAAAGGATAAGGGAAACGGGATAGTCTTGAGGGGTAGGGATGTCCTGTGGTAACAGCAGAGAAGCCATGTGGATCCTCATTAAAAAGCTATAGAATGATCTTAATCAATATTCAAGAAACTATTTCCCTGCCTTAGCTTCCACACCAGAGATATCTACTGCTTTGATCTGTATGTTTCCAGTGCTATGCAAAGTAAAGAACAGCTGTTTTGAAGCGTTAGGCAGCCTAACTGGTTCAGCTGTGTGTCCCTGAAGCTGGGCCAGCTCAATAGAGGCCAGCTGACAGCACAGGAGCTGTGATTGTGAGTGTGCTTTGGCTCAGGGTCTTTTATGTTTATTCTGGAGGGTTTTGATGCTTTAGAGAGGTTTAAACAAATAAATAGACAATCCTGCCGTGTTTGCAGTAAAGAAATGAGATAGACTAATTCCCAGCTGCGTGCTCTGCTCCTGTGCTGGACTTTAACCTCCTGTGCTTAAATGATGCTGCAATAGCAGGGAGCAGCACTCCAGAGCACCGGCTCCCATTACAGGTGAAAATGGTTACACTAACACAGTGGGTTATAAATTTTGCTCTTCCTTGCAAGCAAGGTTGGCTGTAGCTGTCTGTTTTTCTGGTGCTGGGCTTTTAAGAAAGTTGTGTTGCTTTGTTAGTACTGGCACTACAAAGACTCGTTTATCTGTCAGAGACAAGAGGGGTTACCTAAGGAGAGTGCTGGGCTTGGATTTTTCTTCCACCTGGGTAAGTGCTAGAGCTGTGGGGATTAACTGGGTTGGATGCCCAGTGACCAGCCTGGGAAGTCTTCAGAACCGTGGCTCGTGCTTATCTTGGGAGATTTTTTTTTGCATTTTTATCGGTATGTGTTTATCTGGCTTTATATCACTTTCCATGTGGTCAGAAGTACTTCTCTTGCAGGGTGGTGGGAACTCCCTAGTCGTGAGTGGTGCTTGTCTTTGTCTTGGCTGTATAAAATGTGCTGCTTCTGCTGATACTGTCTGGAAGGCGTCAGAATCTTCTCAGCCATGTTTGGGTAAATAAGATCTTAAATAATACTTTTCAGTTCTACAATTTTTGGTAGCTCCGCTGTGGAAATGTAACTGAGCTTCTGGAGTCATTTTTTCTGAGGGTGTGGGAAGTGGTGAACTCAGTGTGACTTTCATATCTATTGGCAAATAGTTGGGAGTGACATTTAGAGGGGTTTTTTTGTTTTTTTTTTTTCTTTTAAACTAGTAGCTCTACCATAAAATTTTAAGCACAGAATGCTAAAATGTCACATTTTTTGCCCTCTTTTTTGAGGGGGAGAGAGTTGGCAGTGGAAGAGAAGACTTGGTAATTCAGCCCAAAACTGCACCTTTATTTTGGCTTCAGTCGTGATTGATCCCACGGGCTAACCAAGTGTCAGACGTGGTAGAGCTGAGAGACTGGCTCACCTGTTTGTTAGCTGATAATTTAGTGAAGTTTCTGTGCCAGACAGTGGATTAATTTGAACATTCATAGCCCATTCCACAATGAACGTATGAAACATTTTGATGGATGAATATTTGGATGGATCAGTATTTTCTTTTTGCTTTCCCTTCTGTATTTTCCTGCTTTTACCTGGCAGAGGAGGCTTCTGTATTCTGGTGCTGTATGAGCTTGAACACTACCAGACATGGGGCATCCACAACCTCTGGGCAATCTGTTTCAGTGCCTCACCATCATCACAGTGAAGAATTTCTTCCTAATATCTAACCTAAATCTCTCGTCTGTCAGCTTAAAGCCATCACCCCTTGTCCTATCACTACATGCCCTTGTAAAAAGTTCTTCTTCAGAATTCTCATCCTGGTTTAATTTCTAGTATGGCAGGTTTTGCTAAACACCAGTTAGACAGCAATTTTTCTAATTTCAGGCTTGTTACTATGTCATCATTGCTTACTGCATTGTCTGAATTTTTTTGTGCCTCTTAAAGGTGAGTGTTTGCCTGCACATCTTCCACTTGTCATTTTTAGCTTGAAACAACTCGAAGAAAAAGAATGTGGTGGGTGTTCTTTTGTGTGATTGTAGGCTCAGGAGATAGAATTGAAGGAGTTCTCCCTGAATAGGTGCAGAAATGTGCCATCAAAGCCAGGCATGCCGTGACTGGTAACAGAACTGGGCTTGAAGGAAAACAATAGGCTTGAGGTTTTAGACCTTGCTTCACTTAACTTGCACTGACCAAAGAGAGACATCTAGCATGTCCTTTTTCAAACTTGTTAGGCCCTGTATCTGTTCTTTAATTTAAATCTAGTGATCACATAAGACATGCTTATCTGTGATTTAAACCCAAATAATTTGCTGATGCATGTGTGTTACCGACCCCTCCCCCGCCTTTTTTTTCCTGTGTCATTTTTAGCCTCTTAGTTCCTTATTCTTTAGTGTCTCTGTCCTCTTTCTCCATTTACTAGGTTTTTCTCTTTAAGTGTTTGGAGTAAATTTCTGGAAAACTGCATCCTGCACAGCTGTCTGGACTTTCTAAAATATGTTTTTGGCTTGTGTTCAGAGACTACTTAAGTGGCAAATAAATTGATGGGATTATTTTGGAAGAGAAAGTAGCTTTTCACTATTCACTACTAATTCACTAGCTTTTTTTACATATGTAAAGGGCTATTTAAAATTTTGCATTTAGCTTCCTGATTTCTTGTAGAAATGAGTTCTTTAAGGCAAGAAACAGCAAGGGGGGAAATTATATGGTTTCTTTTGTTGGATTTTTCTTTCATTTTTGGAGGGGGAGTAGTTAGAATGTCTTATCTAGCAGTTAAGCTGGAAATCTGTGCTGCAGTGATAGCCCATCAGACAATGAGCTGTCATCTATAGGTTACTGCTGTGAATTTTCTTAGCAATGAAGCGCTTCAGTTCAGCTGTGCTCTGCTACATGTTAAATATTTAAATCTGTCATTGAAAAAGAAATTCAAATTAAATGATGGTGAAATACTTCTGCTTTAATGATAAGATCAATTCACTTCCCACATTTGGGACAGACATTCTGTACACCTCTATGGGGACCCTCATGTCTTCCCTTTGGTTCTTTTCATAGAGTGTTTCTTTGGAGTAACGCTGGTACAGTTTGATGAATGCTCCCTCTAACACATCAGCAGTCAGTTCTGACAAATTCTGTCTGGTCGTTTCCCTTTGCTCCCTAATGCCCCTGCAGATCTCTCTGCTAGTTCTTGTTTTAAACTCCCAGCCCCCTGGAGCAGGGGTCTGCCTTTCTGCTCCAAGGAACACCCAGCCCTGTTGAATCCCAGGCATTGACTAAAAGATTACTAGGTGCAATTGCCACGTAGGTAATTCATAACAAGGACAAAAGTCCTAAAGTCACTGAAAGTCAAAGGCAAACCTCTCCTTGTCTTCAGCCAGGCTGAGATTTTATTCCCAGTGTCTGAGTAACCAGTTTGTGCTTTTGCCTTTAATAGTGTAACATACTGTCATGAAAATCTGGATTCATCTTTCTGACCTCCTGCTACCCAGATGTTAAGCATGTAGCCTTTGGGGCTCCTTTCTTACCTAATGGAGGGAGAGGGATGGA
This sequence comes from Nestor notabilis, assembly GCF_000696875.1. Classification (NCBI taxonomy): domain Eukaryota; kingdom Metazoa; phylum Chordata; class Aves; order Psittaciformes; family Psittacidae; genus Nestor; species Nestor notabilis. The sequence goes on along the minus strand of NW_009934096.1, from coordinate 159,177 downwards.
CAAGACAGACTACAAGAGGTAGTCTGGAAGTGCCTCCATTGTGAGGACCTAGTAGTTTGTGGAGAACAAATTTCTAAATGACTTGATGATGGGGAAGATAAATCACATCCAAATTACTTACAGTTATACCATTCAGATTTGTTCTTGGCTGGATGAATATATTTATTGAGTTTAAGGGTAAACAAGTACTTCTGGTTTGGAATGGAATATAACTCTTCTGTTAGTTCCTGTGCTGAACCATGTGGCCATCTTCTGAGAAGGCATCAAGTCTGGGTGTGAAGACATTAAAAGGCAGACTCTGTTTCCTTAGCAATTAATTCTAGTAGTTATTTCACTCTGTGATTAAAAAATAGGTACCTAATCTCAGATTTCAATGTGTTTGGTTTTAAATTCTGCCTGGAAGTTCCTTTTTATGCTGTTCTCTGTTTGAATAAAAAGCCCCAAGGACATGGCAATTTCTGCCTGAGGTGATTTTTTCTTTTTTTAATTTTTCTTGTCATAGGTTACTCAGCCATCACCTTTCATCTGCTAAACAGAGCGAGCTCCTCTACCCTCAATGCTGAGTTTTCATATAACCTTGAGATGGTATTGTAATTCTTGATATTATGTCTAAATTTTTTGTGTCCTTTAAAAGAAGTAAGTTATTGGAACTCTCAGTTAATCCTGCATCCATGTAGCTAATACCATACTTGGGGAGAAAAATTGTATTCTTGCTTCCTAATTCCTTTATATACATCTGAGGATTAGATTTGCTCTCTTCTGACACAAAATCATATTGAGATTTGCACTGAATTGCTCATCCTCTGCTGTGTCTCATTTCTCCTCGGAGCTGTTGTAGCTGCCAGTATTATTCATAAAAATACTGAGTAGTGCCAGACCTGGACTTTGTTAATTAGAAACAGTCTCGGCACTCTCTGCTCTTCAATAGAAAATGGTGGTGGAAGTTTAATGAAAAAGTGTATTTGACCCTGTGTTTTATCTTTTGTGTATCATATCATCTGCCAGCAGTTATGCAATGTTATCTGGATAATACTGCAAAATCAAGGAAATATGAAGATTTTGACAGCTTATTTCAAGGATCTTTAAATTGTTCTTCAAAAGAATGAATTATCAAAAAATTAACTGCTTTATATTTTTAATATATAGTGGGATGAGTCTGGTAGTAAAACCTTTCATACACTGGGATGAAACATACTGAGTCATGTCTCCATTCTTCCTTATTGCATAGCTGCAGATCATGATTTTTATTTTTTGGGGGTTTGTGAAAATGCTGTCTGTTGTAGAGAATTCCAGGGTTGCAGAGTTTCATTTATAAAGGCACACAATGAATTTAAACCAAACCAACCCTGCAGAACAGCACATGTCTTATGAGGAATGTCTGAGATTGTTTAGGCTAGAGAAGAGAAGGCTCGGGGGGACCTTATTGCTCTCTACAACTACCTGAAAGGGGGATGGAGCGAGGAGGTGGCCGATGTCCTCTCCCAAGTAACAAGTGATAGAACAAGAGGTAATGGCCTCAAGCTGTGACAGGGGAGAATTAGACTGGATATTAGGAAAAATTTCTTCACCAATAGGGTTGTCAAGCATAGAACAGGCTTCCCAGGAAAGTGGTGGAGTCACTGTCCCTGGAAGTGTTCACAAACTCTGTAGATGAGGCCCTCAGTGACATGATTTAGTGGTGGTCTTGTCAGTCCTGGGGTAACGATCGGACTTGGTCATCTTGAAGGTCTTTTCCAAACCAGATGACTCTATTATTCTATGATTTATCTACAGGATTGTGTTACTGATAGTACAGTACTCTAAGTTGTTTAACTAAGCAAAGAGAGAAATGGGTTTTTGGGTACTAATGTACTTCTTAGCCAAATCTGATCTAAGATGGGGATGGTTGTCTGTGTGTCTATGTAACGTTTGAATCTCAATCCGAAACATTGAGCAAGAGTTAACTAGGGCTGTTTGGAAAGAATTCAGTTTGTGAATATTGTAGCTGAAATCAGAACAAATCTAAGCTTTCTGAGCAATTAAGTTTACTGGGGGAGGGAGGAAGGGAAGAGAGGTGGCCGATATGCTAATAGTGTAATGGTTATGTCACTTCTAGGTGATCTGAAAAGTCTGGAGTCAAGTACTTCAAAATAAAGCAAAATGCCAGCCTGAACAAAGGTCCGCACAGGCTATGTGAGTGTTTTAGCTGGGTAACTGTGTCAGGGTGGGCCCTCTGCTATCTTCTTTTTTTTTTTTTTCAGTGGAAATAATTGTTTTCTAAGGAGGAGAGGAGACAGGGTGAAGGTCAAAACCAGTTTGACAGCTCATTAATAAGGAAGTTTGTTCACAGCGAAAGTTCATCAGTACTTATAGGAGGCAAAATAGTTTTTTGTTAGAACTATATCCGTTTGAAATCAAGTCTGTCAGACTTGAAAATTATGGTAATTGAATGCACAGTTTCTTATGCAGCCATTCTCTGTCGTTCTGAGGAAAAATTAATAGGAGTCAGACTTGTAATACATGTTTGCACTGAAATCCTACAGCATGAAGCCTCAGCATTTGGCTGTTAATATGTTAGGGAGGTGCAGTGCAGCCTTTGCTCTTCCTTGAAGACCTCAATCTGACCAACCTGTATGGAATACTTCAAATTAACAGTTAGGGTAACTAAGGTGATCAACACCTATCAGATACTGAGTGGAGGGCACCTGTGGATGTTACTGCTAGGCAAGAACCTGCTCCTATACCTTTACCAAGTCTGTCCTGGAGTAAAACCTCAGAGCCTTTTCTACTGTTAGGTTTTGCTTGATGAAACCAGAAAATGTGATAGTAAACAGGTGGGGGAAATAAACCCTTTTGCTAGCGAAGACATGGCCTGGGGATGGCACCCCACACAGCAATAGACGCTTCTGAAGCTACTCTTGCCAGTTGATGGAAGTCCAACATGTCATTGGCTCCCAGTGGTGTAATATCATTTGGGTGGTGTGAGCTGGCTGCTGAGTGATGTGATCAGCACTTACTTCCCCACAGCTAAATGTATTTGTCAGACCACTGTGGAGAGGGTGACGAAGCTGCCCAGACCACTGCATTAGCTGAGAGCTTGTGAGCTCAGTGTGGTCAATCACACTGCTTTTCTGAGACTGAACACATCACTGCTCTAATCTTGGATCATCACCTCGTGGAGGAGGTGCCATTGCTGTTCTGCACTTTGCCTGAGGTGTATGAACAGGGCGTCACCACCACGAGCAGGCTATTTCACTGCTTTCTGCATAGAGATTATCTAATGGAGTTACGGGTTGTGTGAGTAAGGTCACCAGCCTCCTCTGTAGGTTAGCACATCTCCTTATTTCACACCTACCGTTTTCTGCTTGGGAAGCCATAGTTATTGCTACTGCATGTTATTTGTGTTGCTATGGCCCAGGTGATTCTTGGCATTAGAGTAGCACCTTGCTGATCTAAACACTGTGCAAGGTGCAGAACCAGGAGATGACTTATGTCCCTGAAATCTTGCAGCTCTTCAGTGTGTGAACTAATGGTGAAAACTGTTGATGTAACTAGACTCAGGGGTTTGGTATGAAAACATTTAGATTTTGTTGAAATACTTTTTGCAATATCAGAAATTTTCAGCTGAGAAAAATCTCGTTAAAAAATGCTTTCGATTTCAAAACATTCAAATATGCATTTGACTTTAACAGAGTAAATATATTTGTACAAACACTCAGATGTTAAGTTTTCTTGATAAAGCTTCTGAATATCATTGAAAATGATATTTTAGTTAAAACCTTACTAATTACCCTTCAGCATCGTTACTTAGTTCTAGTTATATCTTTTGCTCCCAAGAAGTGAATGGAGGGCTGTAGGAGAATCATAATTCCTGACAAGCCATTAGAAAGAAGTTTTTTTTCTTGTTATCTCAGGAACTTCATCAGATTGTCTGTCCAATTTGAAGAAAGTTTGTACGGAGAGGGGGGTGGTGAATTTGTTATCTCCTTAGAGAGAGAGGGAAAACTCATCAAGATAAAAAATGTCATGCAATCTGATGCAGGAGGAAGAAAGATGGCGAAAATCTTCTGTAAGTTTAGAAGACAGTTGCTGTAGGGTGAGAGGCTTGCGGTCATCACTAGCCAAGTCGTAAGTGTACTTGGGGAAGTGAACAACAAAGTTCCTCAGGCTTCAGGGAATTCTTGTTTGGGTACACTGAAGGCATAACAAATCCTTTGTGCTTTCTGTCAAGAGACTGCATGGAGTTAAGAAGAAAGAATTAATAGTACAGTGAAGGTCTACTGTTTAGCTCAAGGGGAATTTGCCTGTAAGGGTCTTGGGATGGAACAGTCGGTAGGAAAGTGCTACAAGTCCTTTGTGCAGATCTTTCCAAAGTGACTGTTTGCATGGGGGCAATTTCTTCCCTGCCAGAGGTGCAGAATGGAGTGGAAGCAAAATGAATATGTACAGTTTATGAACCTATAATTGCTATTTGAGTACTAGTAGTCAGATACTGGCATAGCTCAGGGTAGGAGCCTGGCTAGCAGCTGGCTAAGTGTTGCCACCTTGAATCTTTTGTTTGTAGAAGAATGTGCTAAATGTAATAGATTGTGGTGTCCTACCAATCCAGTGGGAATTATAATCTACTGAATGCAAGTGCTGTTGGGGTGTGTGTGTGTGTTGCTACCACTGTGCATCACTCAGTGAATGGTAAGATGCACATTGTCTCCGAAGCTCAGCCTGCCTTTATCAAGCATGTTTTCCTAGGCCCTGGAGTTAATAACCTTGCTGTTAGAACAGCATACTCAATTCAAGTATCACTTTTTCTTGATGTTTTCTTTTTGACGCAAACTCATTGCAGATGATGTTGCGCACTGGATTTATATGCAGGTGCAATTTAGCCTCTGAGTCTAAAGATAACTGTGTAATTTGTTAGCATACGGTGTGGAAACCCTAATATCTTTTGAGCTCTTTAGCTAATGAGCTTTGCAATCAGACCATAGTTTAAATCGCATGAAAATGATGCCTTGTGGATATTGTGTTTGGTGGGGGATGTTTGTTTATTTGTTTTTAAAATCTAGCATTCAAATCTGTCACTGAATTAAACATATGACATTAATGACAGTGCCTCTTTCTATAGCCTGTTAATGGTTATTTCTGCTAAAACAAGGTAAAATACTGCAATTGCTTTGCTTCAGAAAGGATGTAAACAGTTTAATTGGAAACTAATTAATATTAGTTTCTGGTGTCATGTGCTGTTGATCAGTTAAATCTAAGTGCAGCTGTCTCTCTGCATTTTGGTTCCTTACTGATATCCTGAAGGTTAAGGGTAGATAATCCCTTTTTTGCACCATGCAAAATCTGCGTGCATCCACTGTTTTTGAAATGCCTTTTACAGATGACTGCTGCATGCACTTAATGATATTTTTAAAAAATGTTAATGTTGAATGGAAAAATACTTTTTCCTCTGTGTGCATTTTGTGAAGCAGCTTGATGTATAACAAAGCTTCAAAGGGTTTCACTGGCGATGCAAACATGGGATATTGATATGTAATTCTTTTGTTGTGACAAACAGGAGGTGCATTAATTTCATAAATTGAAATTATCTGAAGTGGAAGTAGCACATTGCTGCTTCTAGTTTGGTTCAGCTGCAGCAAAAGGACTTTTCACCTTGGCTGGTTCAAAACTTCAGAATATTCTGATTTGGTTTTGATTTTGGAAGATGTAAATTGTTCTCCAGTGCTAACAAGAAGCTGTCTATAGTGCTCTTAAAATAACATTTCAATGATTAATAGCATTGCATGGTATATTAGAGCAATAACTTGACTGACGGACAGAGAAGAGATTCAGAGCAGCCCTGTGAAGAAGGACTTGGGGGTGTTGGTTGATGAGAAACTTGACATGACCCAGCTTCAGTGTGCACTTGCAGCCCAGAAACCAACCGTATCCTGGGCTGCATCAGAAGAGTGACCAGTAGGTCAAAGGAGGTGATTCTGCCCCTCTACTCTGCTCTTGTGAGACCTCACCTGGAGTATTGTGTCCAGTTCTGGTGTCCTCAGCATAAAAAGGACATGGAGCTGTTGGAGCAAGTCCAGAGGAGGGCCATGAGGATGATAACGGAGCTGGAGCACCTTCCTTATGAAGGCAGGCTGAGAAAGTTGGGGCTGTTCAGCCTGGAGAAGAGAAGGCTGCGTGGAGACCTCATAGCAGCCTTCCAATATCTGAAGGGGGCCTACGAGGATGCTGGGGAGGGACTCTTCATTAGGCATGGTAGTGGTAGGACAAGGGGTAATGGGTTCAAACTTAAACAGGGGAAGTTTAGATTAGATATAAGGAAGAAGTTCTTTACAGTGAGGGTGGTGAGGCACTGGAACAGGTTGCCCAAGGAAGTTGTGAATGCTTCATCCCTGGCAGTGTTCAAGGCCAGGTTGGACAGAGCCTTGGATGACATGGTTTAGTGTGTGGTGTCCCAGCTCATGGCAGGGAGGTTGGAACTAGATGATCTTAAGGTCCTTTCCAGCCCTAACTATTCTATGTAGTTTCAGTGTTTTTGTTTGGAATTCCTTTTTTATTCAAGTGATACTTTTGTTGCTAACAATTTGATTTTGCTGAACTTTCCCTCCCCCCGCCCCAGAAGAAGTGTTTCATAAAAGTTACTGAGTGTAAATGCAGGAGTAACCTAGGTCTGATCTGTGTAAATGCTCACTATGTTTTACCTATATCACATAGTGATTGACTGCGCAGGTAAGATGCACATCATAGAATCATAAAATCATAGAATAGTTAGGGTTGGAAAGGACCTTAAGATCATCTAGTTCCAACCCCCCTGCCATGAGCAGGGACACCTCGCACTAAACTATGTCACCCAAGGCTCTGTCCAATCTGGCCTTGAACACTGCCAGGGTTGGAGCATTCACAACTTCCTTGGGCAACCCATTCCATCTATTCATCTTGGACTCCTGCAAAAAAACCTGTTTGTTTTTAAAAAAAACGTAAGCACAAAAGCAAAGCCCAAAGCAACTGTTCTCAGTAGTTGAGTAAACTCAGGATGTCCAGTCTCTCTAGTCCAGAAGACCAGCAGAGAGCAGAGAATAAAAGTTACCCAGAAAAAAAAATGTACTCAAGAGTACATGTTTAGAGATGCTGAGGTGGAAGGAGCTTGTATAAGCTTTTTGTAATGTTTTTTCTCTCTTGAGCACAAACTGCTTCAGTGACCAGGCAGGAGGAAATCGGACTGCTATCTTGAAGGCATACGGCTGCTCAATGCTGTGGCTGCTGCTGGAAGGCCCAGCTGTGCAAGGTGCAGTGCTCCTTCTGAATATGGCCTGTTTTGACTACAGTGGCAGCTCATCTGTAGTATGGTCCCTGTGACGGTCCTGGCAAGTGTCATTATCAGTTATGCAGCTTGCATTTTTCCTTTTTAGAAGTGTTATCTGTAAAGGCATGTTCTTATTTTCAATGGTATTGGCAGCTTCCTCTCTGGTGCAGCTTAAGCTTCCTACTCCGGAGAACAAAAACTGGCAGAAAGCTTGCATTCTGAATAGGCTGGAGGTTCCTTAGGTAAGATCATGGCTGCCAGTCCTTCCCCTCTATCTTGCTGAGGGATTCTTAGCCTGCACAAAGTTATGTTAGGGTCTGACTTGAATGGAGGATGAAGAAGCCAAATAAGTTGGCTTTAATATGCCTTCTCTCTAGGATCTTGTTTCTGGTAATGATTAGTAGGTAGAGCAGTCAGGGCCCAGCAGGACTTGAGGAATGCAAATCAAACAGCCCAGGCTATGCTGTTTGGGTGACCAAGAACAAGGGGGAAGTAGGCACCTGAAACTGTAGCTGTAGGCATTTTTGTGATAGAGAAATATTCTCCAGTTTGGTTTTTTTGGGGTTTGTTTTTGTTTTTTTTTTGTTGTGGTGGTTTTTTTTTTTTGTTGTTGTTGTTTTTTGTTTTTTTTTTTTTTTTTTTTTTAATGAAAGACGTGCTTGGTTATGTTTTGCAAGCATAGTGTTAATAATTCATATTTTGGTGATTACCTCAGAAACATCAGTCCTGCAGCCAGGATTGTAAGAGGTTGTTTATGACTTGGGAAGAGTGGTTGACTGAGTCTTTATACCTGAATTTCTAGATCATTAGTGCAGCTCAGGAAAAAGGATATCTAAAGCGTACGGCCCCTGCAAGCAGTAGTTAATTCCTTTTCAGTAGTTCTTGGATACTTGTTTATTCCATACAATGTGCAGTCGTTGATTTTTCTGCATTTACTGTCCCATCAGTTTAAAGATTGAAGTCAGGGAGAGACAGGTGACAATGAAAAATATTACTTAATAAATCAAGTTTAATTAGTGTTTTTCTTGTAAGGAAGTGTATTTTGCTTACTAAATGATCAGATAATCAAGTTCTGTACTTAATAGAATATTTTTCCAGGTTTTCATCGTCATGGCTGATGTTACTAATAATCGTTAAGCTAAACTACTGTGAGCTTATTCTTGCTATCCTGCTGTGACAAAATGCATTCAGTAGCATTGCCAAAATGTCTGCATAGAACTGCAAGTGGTAAGTTCTGTTGGGACTATTTATCTGCTTAAGGGTAGGCTTTTATTTAAATCAGTGACTAATATACTTGACGCAGAATATAAACAGCTATGGAAATGAAGTATTAAAGCAACTGCATGCAAAAGCAGATACTATAAATTATTTAAAAGAGACCGCAGAGCAAATGGAGACTTTCCTACTGTGCAGCGATGAATTGCAGAAGGGATCATGCATAGGTATGGTGGTCATGGTAAGATCGATAATAGTAGGTTTGTATGTAGCTCCAGACCTCTTTCGCCTCCAGGCTTTGGTCAAAACCAACCCATGAGGACTGTATGCTGTTGTCATCATCATTTAGGTGGGAGTCTTTGTCACAGCTGGAAGACTGTTCTCCATGAGGCTGGGCAGTGACTCCATTTTGAATGGTGATGTGAATCAAATCAAAAGTGGAAGATAACAGGACTGGATGATGAGTGCTTTAACTAGCTTATAGCATTTCCTTAATCGGGGTGGATCATGAGTATGTAAATTGCTTGTGGGTTTTTTTTTTGTGATATTGTATCATTTGCTTCAAGTTTTCATGCATCTGTGCAGAGGAAATGGTTTCTAAGGTATGCATCTCTAGTCAGACACGGGCTTTATGGGACATATGGGAAGCACTCAGACTCCCATTTGTCGTGAAAAAAGCAGAATCTGTAATAACTGTTCTTTAAAATATAACTTCTTGCACCAAGATATGGAAGATATGAGGAAAACAGTATGTGGAACTATAACCCCTGCCTATTAAATTTCATCTCTTAGTGTAGCTTATGCTACATTGAGCACCTTTGAAAGCTCAGGTGACCAGGACAATTTCTCTTTGATCAGGCAGCGCAGTTTTAGTTAACTGGTGAGGTGCCTGCAGAAATCCTCTCCTGAGGGGTGGAAGATGACACCCTCCATGATCCTGGTCCTGGTCTTGGCTGAGGGCAGAGGGATTTGATCTCCCTTTCAGATGAATAGTTCTTCATTCCACTGTGCTTCCAGTGCAGGAGCACAGGTTGGTTCAACTGTTAGCATGGCTGTACTTTCAGGTAGGGTCTGCACAAAGACCTGTTTTCACAGGTGCTTCTTAGGAAGGTATTTTCTCTGAGCTGGGTTAAGAGCTCTCTGAACAGCTGAAGCAATGCTCGTAGTGGTACAGAGAAGGGCAAGAGGGGTACAACTGCAGCCTACTCTCCACTTTACAATGTGCTTCTTGAGTCTGTTGCTCACTTCCCCTTCAGCAAGAGGAACCCTCAGCAGGAGGAACCCTGCATGACTGGGTGGGCTCCACATTGGCTCCATCTCCTCTGTGGAAGTTACCTATTTCTATCTGTGGCTGTGCGAATGATACTGGAGGGATAAATCGGAAAGAAAGCCTGAATTCATGAGAGATGGAAACAAATCTGCTTACAGGTCTCTAAATGAAGCTGCAGACGGTTGTGCTGATGCCTGAGTTAGAGGTTTTGTGTATCCGCATGGGGCTACAGAAATGGAGGAAGGCAAAGCAATCATGGCAGCCTACCCTGTCTGTAGGGTTTCTATTTCTGTATTTCCTGGATCATTACCTAGCCCTGCCTGGATCTCTTTGCTCATCATCGCAACAGCTGATTTCCTGAAAATGGTGCCTATTTGATTCCAGCCACCTCCAGCTCTCTTGTTTGGATGTATCTGGAGAGGAGCCTTACCTTCAGCAAGCACTTAAGGAATAACAAAAGTAGTGGTGGCGGCTTCCTGCCAGTGCTGGAGCCCTGAGTGGTGCCTCCTTGCTTACTGAGGTTTTGCTTATTTCTGCCAGGCAATGGCCCAGCACCATAACAGTGCAAACCAGATCCAAGTCTTTAGTCTGGGATAGTGCAGTTACTTAAGTCCTGTTACGCCAGTTTGAGTGGTCACAGATTGCACACAGAAATAAGGCAGCTTCTGTCTCATAGCAACAGCTTGTTACATGGAGTGTGTGCTTTTGAGTTTTTTCTTTTTTTTCTTTTTTTTTTTTTTGAAGACTGGCTGTATGGAAAAGAGGAGAATTCAACAGTAACCTCCTTATTTCTAGTGTTAATGGAAGGTATTCATATATCCAGTTATTTAAGCTATTTAGGAACATTCTGGTGAGTAAACTGTTTAAAGGAGGGTGATTAACATATGCAAACCACATTGTTCAGCTGAAATCTGTTTACCACACTAAAATGTCAATACTATTATCTGCTATTCTCTTGAAATGTTAGTATTTCCATCTTCAGACAATGTAGCATTGCCGGAATACTAATTAGGCAGATGCAGTGAGGAGGCAGAGAAATTCTGAAGCTTGTAACAACTCCTTATGTAAATCTGTTTGTAAGATCCACTTCATACCAGTTATCTTGGGAAATAACAAATGAGTTTTTGGTGCATGTTTCTCAAAATATGGATTTTTTTTCTCTTTGCTATTTCAAATGGTCTTTATTCACATAAGCAGGAATTAAAAACCCTATGGTTTAGCTGTACACTGACTATTCCAAATGAGCTACCTTATGTGTTACAAGTTTAACAAACCGTTCCACTGCAAAATTTTCTCTATATCTTCCCTGTTGTCTTGCAGACTAGTATAGGATAATTTTGTGTCATTGGTGAAGAGCTTTGTTCAAACTACGTGAGGTGTAATGGTTTTCCTTCAATGCAACTATATGTGGTAAACCCAAATGCTCGTTTGGTGGCTGTATGTTAATTTGCAGCATATGATGTGGTCTATTTGTGAATGCATTCAATTACTTAAGAATTGTAATAAGCTAAATAAAACTTTATAAGATTCTTCAAATTTTCGGTAAGTGCTGCCAAGAAATTGCTAGTATGAAACTAGAAATCATAAGCAGTCTTTAAAAAACAAACAAACCCCATAAAAAGTCATGCTCCTGGGTTTAGCCAGGTATGCAGGTGCTATCTCCTAACCACAGCAATATTATTGGATTTGGAAGCTGCATTAAAGAGCTTATAATGTCCAGTTGGTTTTCAAAGGAGGCTGTCACAGGTACAGGAACATTAGTAAGGCTAAAACAAGTGAGACTCGGAAGGAAATGTGGTAGCTCTTATTAGGGCAAATGAAAAAGTAGTGAAAAGCAAACAAGCTTTTCGAGACCCAAGCCTTCACTCAAGTCTGAAACTAAAGCATTAACTTTAAGCAAGCTACTGACCATGAACAGTTCTCTGTGTTTAACTATTACCTCTTAGCACCCAGTCATGCTGCAGTAGGACTACAGCGGGATGTGCTGTGGACGAACAAGGAAGGTATTTGTAGCACCTCACAATATTTCTTATTGGCCTCACAAAGCAAGGAGCCGTGTTGTTCTCTCTATTGCCTTCATGCGGCAATGAATTTGTTGACAGTGTTGGCTGAACACCCATGTAACTATTTTAAAGAATATGTAAGTGCATTTGTAAGAAAACTGTGAAAATATACCTAGGATGTTTTCAGTAGAGTTTATTTTGACTTCTGTTACATTTTTCTTATTATGTCTGTCAATGAAGTAGATAATCTACATTAGGCTTTGACATGTAGTTCAGTGGGGAACCCTAGGATTTGTCTGAATAGAGATGTTTTAAATACAAAATGTTAAGATAGAGCATAAAACTTTCTTGCTTACAAGTATGTGGTAAATCATGGGCAGGGAGCAAGTTAGAGTCCATTTTCCGGTGTGCTTTCTTGTTTGATTGGTTGTTTGGTTTTGTGTTTCTTTTGGGCTTTTTTTGGTTTTGTGGTTTTTTTTTTTTGGTTTTTTTTTTTTTTTGTTTTTTTGAGATAAGACAGATTTTTAAATTCCAGTGGTTTACTTCTCTGCCACAAATAAATGAAAGTTATGAAACTGAATATTTGCCAAGAAGACTGTTCCTAGGCTTTCCAAGCTGTATCACAGCAATCTGGGGCAAGGAAGGAAAGACTTCAGGAAAAAATGGGATTTGGATTTAGGTCAACATTGGAACATCTTACCAAGACGCTTTTTGTGTCATCTGGTAAGATGGTCAGAAAATGTCTGGGTACTGTGCCTGCAACTTCTTCATGTGTGGAAAAGCTTAGGTGCAACTATACTATGGTCGTTTCACAGGTACAGACTTTGCTTTCATGTTTTAGTAGATAGAGCAGAAGCCCCTTGGAAAATGTAGTTCAAGCCTTTTATAACCTTTTTGTTTAACACATCATGTTAAATGTATTTGTCACTGTCCGTATGGCAGTGATGAATGGTTTATTGGAGCAGAGCTCTGGGATAAATCAATAAAGAAACTTCTCCTTCAGCATGTATGTATCTGCTGATACCTGGAGGGATATTACTGAGTATCAGAGATGAAGGAAAGAACTCTGTAACAACTGGCAAACTGCTGTTTCTATCAGATAGGCAGACAAGAGTTTTGCAGGAATTAAAAATTAGTTCTAAGCAATTTATATGTAAAGTAGATCAGTAATCACTTCATGTAACATCTGTCAAAGACTAAGACCTCTTGCAACTTCTGAAAGCAGAAGTTTGGAGTAGCTAGTGGAGACTGGAGAGCTTATCATCCAAGCAATTATCTGCGTCAGCACCTTTTTCTGCACTGAGTAATATGAATAATTTAGTTCTTCAGTAAAGTCAGTAAGAACTGTTTTCAAAGCTTCCTTTGCATTAAATTTCTAGTTTTTATATGGGGGCTTCCCCCCTGCACCCAAAAATTACATATGCAGACCTGAAATCCTTCCTTAATAACAGCACCACTGTAGTGCAGGAGTTGCAGAGATGAGTGCAGTGGTGGTGAAATAAGTCCAGCTCCCATGCTTATTCCTCAACATGCTGGTGCTCGTTGAGGGGCTGTGGCTTCTCTCATAGCGATTTGGCTTTTTCTGTGCATTGCTACTCTGAATCACTTGTGGAAGATGTGTTGCTGTATATTTTTAAGGCAGCATTATGTTGCTCATGGTGATGGAATGCCATTATAATTTTTGTGAAACATTCAGCATAGGGTGTCATTTGGGATTTAAGGAGTATCATCTTCCAGGCAAAAGCAGAGATACTTAATCTCTTTCATGTTTGTGCTTTCCAGCTTCACTGAAACAGTGAGCTATCTTCCCTGGGTATAATCATCTGGGAAAAAACGCTGTCACTAAAATCACATGTCTTGGTGCAGGAAACAGAGGAGGGGGTTGATGGAAAAGGAGCCTTGTGTTGAGGAATGAGAATCTTGCTCAAAATTGAGTCAGTGAATATTGTACTGACATGCTCTCTGTAAGTCCTCATTTGTCCCTTAGCAGCAATTAGGTAAGAAATAGAAGGTGGGACAAGTAGAGCCAAAATGAGTGCTACTTAAACATTCACAGAGGAAAATAAAACCAAAACATGGTATACGTATTCTGCGCTAATACCAGAAACCTGAGCAGTAAAATGCAGAACTAAGTGCTTGTCTTTAAAAGAGGCTATTGACATAATATGCATCTTAAATGTGCTAGGAGGATGACAAGTACTGGGATAATGCAGTATTGAAGTACAGAGATTGACAGAGTAGGCTGAGCTGATGGAAAAGCTGTTGTATGCTAAAGCTTAAAGTCAAGTCGGATCAGCAGCCTGCCATAAATAATATAAAATCCCAGTGAGTTTAGGCATAGAAAAGAAAAATATGCTAGTAGGACTGCATTATTGCCATCAGCATGGTCACACCAGCAGTGCTACAGAGGAAAATGGGAGAGACCATAAAAGGATGAAGTGCAACCAGCTGTATCATGCCACATCCTGTGTACCTTTCATGTCTGTCTGATTGGATGCCTGTTGTACTGGGATGGGATACTTTAGGCTTTAGACACTGTCAGTGGCAGCTTCCTGGGCCATCTAGTGAGGGGATTCATAAGGGGACAGGCAGCATCTGGCTCCTGAGCATGCAGAGCAGTTTCAAAATGTCACAGTGGAAAAGCTGCCCTGTGGTAGTAGGTACAGCGTGCATAAATTCAGCAGCTGCGCAGGGGCAACAAACACCAGAAGCCTGCCTTCGAGGAGCTAAGGACAACACTACTGTGAGAGCGAAAAGGAGAGGGTGTTTGCTTGCTGTAGGTTTGTTTGGCCTTGTGGTGTTTGTCAAAACGTTGTGGTGGTTTAAAGATGTATTATTGTATTGGAAACTTCAGGGAAAAGTGTATGTTCTATTAGGAAATAAAGAAGTGAAAACAATGTAATTATATAGCAAGGGAAAAGAAGATATTGTAAGAAAAAAAAACCCAAACAAAACACCCAAACCAAAACAAAAATCCCAACAAAACAGCACTAATCCCAAAGGTTCTTTTGAAAAGTGAAAGTTGGATCCAAATTGGGAATGGAAGGAATAACAGAAACCTGGCAGGTCAGATTAGAAACTTGTAAAAAGTTTAAATAAATACAAAGTGTATTTCCTTTGCAAATACATTAGAAATAGGAATACTGTCACTGGTTATGCTGCCTTCTCCCTGCCATAGCCAACAGACCACTGTAGTGGGGGCTGTGTTTGTTCTTTTTTCAAAAGCATTCAGAGAAGATATTTGCATTAGTAAAATCAAATTATTTTTTACTTTTGCCTTTCAAGTGGAGAGTGCTGGAGATTTACATGCCACAATCCTCCCCTATAAGGGAAGGGACTACCAAATGCTTTATCTTGGTGTCTGTAGAAGTGACTGGAGGAACAAATAAGTAAAATAGGTAATAACAGGTTAACAACTATGATATGGTATGCATTGAAGAATGGAGAAGCTACCTGCAATAAGTAGCTGCTCACTTTAGTATGATTTTGTACCAGAAGACTGAAAGGATGGTAAAGGGCAGGGAGGAGACAGTTTCTGGGGAAGACCAAAAAGCCCATTTGCTGTATGGGGAGGTTAACTGAAGTTACTTTCAATAATAGAATTAACCTTTGGCTAAACATGATGCATAGCAGAATAGTCAGAATGGCTTTTGCAACAGCAACTCTTGCCTTGTTATTTATTGGAATTCTTTGAAGCACATGATGAGTATACGAACAAAGAAGAGACTTTGCTGATGTGGTATACTTAGGTTTTCCGTATGTACCTGGCAAAATCCCACTGCTCTTAATTTAAAAAAAAAAAAAAACAACCCACAACAAAACGCCTCCCCCCAAAAGAACAAGCCAAACGAACAAAAAACCCAACCACAAATGAACAAACCCCCCAAACAAACAAAAACCCCCACCCACTGCAATGTACCATAAAGGTAAGTCTTCATATGACCTAATAATGGATAAAAAACTACAAAGTGCAAAGTATCAGTAAAATGAGCAAATATCACAATGAAGATAAAGAACCAGTAAACTATTTCAGAGGTGTCTGCTGGAGCCTGTACTGCTTGATAAATTGATGAATAATGTGGAAAAGGCAGTGAACAGTGAAGTGACCAAGTTGCTGATGATACTTAAGTATTCAGTGTAGTCAAACTGAGACCTAACTGAAAAACTGTAGACAGGCTTTATGAGTTTGAGCAACTGGGCAACAGAAGGGCAAATGAGAATCAATATATTGACTTGAGCTGCCACTTTCCCTTCAGAAGTGATGTCTTAAGGCTATAAAAGACATTCTTACAAAATCAGCCTCTCAGTAGTGGTCAAACTTCACCTGCCACACCACCCCCCCCCCCCCACACAACAAAAACTAACCCCCCCCCAACCAAATGAAATCTAATGGTAAGAGTTAGTGAAGGAATGGAGAACCAGTGGAAAACTTCACAGTGGTCCTATGCAGGGCAGTGGTGCACCTGTGTCTTGAATATTGTGGGCAGTTCTGCCTCCCTTGTGGTCTGCCATTTCTAAAATGATACAGCCCAACTAAAGTAGATATGGACAAGAGCAATGAGGGTGATTAAAGACATGTAATTTCTGAAAGTGAAATGGTAAACTACACTATGATTCTTCAAGCTGGAAAACAGCTACAGGTGCAGAGATATGAAGAAGGTCTATGTGTTTGAGACTGTTGGGGGGAGATACCTAGGGAATGACTCTTCACTGTGTCCTCCAGCAGAAGAGCTAGCAGCATCAAGCAGAACTGGTAGGCTATGGGTTCAAAGTACTTGAAAGAAATCCTTTTCTGCGTAGCGTAGTTAGACTGTAGAGCTTGTCACATGGCACCTTGCATTGTTCCACAAAATGGGAGCACAGGTTTCAGAAATACCTGTTGAAAGCTGTTAACTAGGAAGATAATATTTTTGGCTCAGAAAGTCCCAGATGTGCAAGCTAGCCTTGTATTCTGAGGCTGTCTTGGTGCATGCTTTACCTCCTTATGAGCAGCTTCCCTAGGGTATGTGAAGAGGATAGGGGGGCTTTTGCCTGGCTTGTACAGCCTTTCAGACCTTGCTGTGAATAGAAAAAAAGTTTATGTAGGGACAAATACCCATAAATTACACTAATGTTTTGTAGGCTTCTGAAGTAGTCTCTCGCATTCCTTCATTGAGAATGTGACCCAGCAATTGTCTAAAGAGCTGGATGCTTTAAATGGTTTCTGTTTTGGGTGTTTTCAGGGCAGAACAGAAAAATAAGGCTGGTACCAGGAAATACAGGCAAAGACAGGCCATGCACCTTATACAAAATAGGTCAGTGTTCCTCATTGCCTGGGGTAAGCTCTTGGCTCCCCAGAATTTGTACCTGTTTCAGATGGGATGGGCAATGGAAACTGTGCATTGCCCTCTTGGCTGAAGGAGTGAAGTGACTGAGGAACAGAGAGGCTTGTCTGAGGACGAGTAGCAGATGATGGAAGTTCGCTGGCTAGCTTAAAGTTACGTGATTTGCTGAACCTTATAGTGGTGGAAGAAAGTCTGTGCTGAGTTAACACACTTAGAGGTATGAGAAACAACTTCAAATAATGCAAATATGGTGAGCAGCTAATGAGGAATGGCAATCTATGAAGTAGTATTTCTTACAGTATTTTCTAGTACAGCTTTAAAAAGCATGTTATCTTTCTTCAAGCATGTGGTAAAAGTCTCTTCCTGTTGGTGTTCCTCTTTCTTTTCTGACTTGCATAGATGCCTTAGAAGTCTTCTGCTCTCTTTATATGGCACATGGGAGTTGGTGGCTGTGGTTCCTAATGATTTAGGATACAGGAACCTGGCCTGTGCAATGTATGTATGTGCAAAATGGATAACTTAAAATCCTGCTTTTGCAGAAACCTAATCACTGCAATATCTTTTCAAGGAAAAAAATTGAAAATAATATGTATTTCTTCAAAAAGCAAAATCCTTCAAGTATTGTAAAAGATGCTGATGGCTTTTATTTAAAGGTGGTATAATGAAGACCTACAAAACAAAATCTTAATTGTTCATGTTTAAAATAGTTGTTATAGTAATTCATGCCATTAATATTCTTAGTGGCTAATGCTTAACGTACAATCAGCTTTGTAGCAGTTTTTCACTAATTATTCTAGTCTAATTTTGTGTATATTAAACTGAGCTAGCATGGCTAATTCAATTTCTTTTATCAGCTCTACCCATGGCAAAGGTCTGTGAAGCTATTTACATCTAGCTGGAATGTGAGGTAGACCCTTCTCTCTCTATAAACTGATCAGTTCCTTTAATACTGCAAGGTGCCCTGAAACCCATTACTTGTGCCGCAAAGTGCATCTTGATTGAATTGCACTACTTACGTTTCTGCCTACTCGAGCTCTTTTGTTCCTTTTCAGTTGTCCTACAAAACCACTAGAAATGTCTTCAGGTTTTGCTTTTTGTTTCCACTTGAGTTTGTGATTTCTAGAATACTTTTTTTCCTCTTTTACATGTAACCAAGATTAAAAAAAATAATAAGGACAGTATGGCAGGAAGATACCCAATTTTTGCTAAGCTCCTTCACATCCTGGATGGAATTCCTTCATCGGTTCTGTGCATGGCCACAGTACAGTGAAGCTTGTAGTTAAACTATTACCATGATGTGGTATTTGGAGGGGATACTATTGTTGGGAGCAGGACCCTGCATGCCTCTTAGCTGCTGAAGCAGCTCAAGAAACTGTCCATGTAGTTCATGGGTGTTAGCATTGAAATCCTTGCCCCTGGGACTGTATTCTCTGGGCTTTAGAGAATATTTCCTGCTGCTTGCTTAGCTTCTGTAGCGTCATTGCTGTTCATGGAGAGGATGAGAGGAACTTGTTTGTTTTTCTATGTAATATAAGCTTGAAAGGTGCCAGGAAGTTTGGAAATTATGAAAGCTCTGAGGAATTAAAGAGCAAGAGTGAAGACTGATACTGCATTAGGTGAATTTTCTTCTTTAATTACATTTAAACTTCCTTTACTGTAGAAGCGCTATGACTGAGCTTCATAAATCGTGAAGGAGAGAAACTGTTTAGAGAATCTTCTTGCATAAAGGTTCTTGGTTTATGGTGAATGAATTAATTTCCCTGTAGGTGTTCTGGCTCTGTGATGACCCAGACAAACGTTTATACAAAATATTTCAATTATTCTTCTTTTACTGTGCTTTTTTCAGTGAAAAAGGAAAAGACTCTTCGAGACACTTGAGTTGTGACACAAAATAGGAATAAATCTGACTCATCTAACTAAAATGGAGAGGCAGAGTGCACCTGAGGATTCCCTGCTAGCATCTCCTACACAGGCATAAAAAAACCCAAACCAAAGCACTAAACTGTCTTAAGATGACCTCAGATTTTTAAGTACTTGGAAGCAGAGATGGTACTTTGCAAATTTTAATGTGTGCTTTAAATGTGAGTTGTCATACATGAGATTGTAGGTCTTATGCTTGGAGCATATACTTTTTTCATATGAATTTTCTTTATAGTATCTTCAGTGATAACATAGCTATTTGGATAGTATTTGAACAGCAAAGTAGATATTGGTTTTTTTCAATCCATTTTCTTGATTGTAGTGTCAAGTTTTCCTTGAGTGTATCAATTTTATTACTTTTACAGTGGAACTTCCTGGGATCAATGAAGATCTCATGTCCATAAAGCTTTCTTTGCTTGAGAACATTTACCACCTTACATAAAAAAAAAACCCAACAAAAACCCAACAAACAAAACTCTCCCCAAAACTTCCTTGTGATAACACAAAATCCATGTCCTAGATGTGAATATATATTAAAGCTTGACTGCACTTGACTATTAATCTTAACAACTATTTTTCTGCATTAATATTTCTGAAGAGGCCAGCTTATGAAAGCTGCAGGTTTTTATGTATGTATAATTTCTAGTAGAACTATGCTTGCACAGTTAACTTTCCTCAGAGGTAAAATGTATTTAACCCGCAGTATCCTTCATTCTGGCCATCTGGCAGAGGTTCCGTTACTGACAAAAAATGATTACTTTTCGTTTTTCCTCCCAGACTTTTACCTGTTTGCGGATGGATAAAGTGTAAACAAAACAAAGCAATCCTTATTTATAGTGGGGCATCATCCCAAAATAGTGCATTCTGAGCCAGAGAATAGGGCACGTTACTCTTTTAGAAAAGATAC